>NC_063347.1:34025526-34062733 GCF_021869965.1 Rhincodon typus
CCTCTTCGACCTGTTTGTTTCCTCTCCACCTATCCTCTCCTCTATCCCTCTTCTATCCGCCTCCCACTCTCTCCCTATTTATTTCAAAACCCCCTTCCCCTCCCCTTTTTCTGATGAAGGGTCTAGGCCCGAAACGTCAGCCTCTCTGCTCCTATGATGCTGCTTGGCCTGCTGTGTTCATCCAGCCCTGCACCTTGTTGTCTCGGAGACTCCAGACTGTCAGTAAGACAGTCAAAGACAATGATCTTCCACTCAATAAAATACCAGTTTCCCAAGTCTGAAAAGAACACATTGTGGGAAAATTTTGAATGCCCCTCATGACCTGAATTTGTACAATCAGAGATTTAGAGGGGGAGGAGTAAGTGGGAAGAGTGGTGAATGCAATTATATACAAACAAAAGCCCTGGGGAGATGTTGCATTAATCGAGCAGAAAGGGTTAGGATTTTGAGGAGGCAGGACCCAACATCTGGTCCTCCTCAGAGTCTCTATCACAGCTTCTATCATACCAATGTCATCTGTAAATAGTTGCTAACATATAAACTGTATTTTGTTAACCTTTAAATAAAAACCTTATTCAGAGAGTGATTTTCCTCTACCACACTAGACGAAACAGGCCCTGCATTTTCCTCCTCTGAAAGAGGATGGTGGGAGTATCTACATAATAGATAACACCTCAGAGCATAGTGAGCTGGCATGCCCACACAACACTCTCCAAAAGGTATCTAGTGTAAAGGTATCTAATTCTGATTGTTGCACAGCATCTGTCCCAGAGCATCTCTGCAGGAGTTCCTCAGAATACTGTCCTAGGCTCAATCATTTTCAGTTGCTTCATCAATGACAATCAATCAATCAGGTCAGAATGGGGATGGTCACTGATGATTGCATAATGCAGAAACATTCATAACTCCTAGGATACTGAAGCAGTCCTTGTCCACATACAGAAAGACCCGGACAATATTGGGCTCATATGTGGCAAGTAACCACAGGAAGTGTCAAGCAAAGACCTTCTCCAATAAGAGGCGATGTAACTCTCTCCTCTTGACATTTAATGGCATACAGATCAGTCAAGGGTTTCTTCTAAAATCCCATCATAATTTGCTGGTCACTGTCACTGGCACAAATCCTCAAACTCCCTCCTTAACAGGACTGTGGGTACACCTACACAACATGGACTACAGGTTCAATGTGGCAGAACACTACCACCACCTAAGGTCAATTAAAGATGAATGACTGATGCTCAGGCCAGGATTCGGCACATCCCATATTTTAAAGAAATTGATTTTCTACTTTCATATTTTTGGACAAATTCTAGAAAATAATTTTGTGCTACATCACATGTCTAAGGGCCAAACCTCCTCCGAGTTCCTCTGAATATTTCCTCTCAGGCAGTGGACGGCCCAAGTTCCTTCAGGGAAATTTACACATTCGGCTTTCTTTTGCACATTGCTGCTAGCCAGCAACATGGACTGAAAATATCTACACGTACACAGTGGTTTGCTTCCCTTATGTGTATAGATATAAACAATATTCCGGACATTCACTATTCTGAGCAAGCAAAATGTTGATCTGAAAATTTCATGGCTAATTTGCTTTTGTGCCTCTGTAAAAACAATAAATGAGAGTCCTATATCAAATAAAGACACAGGAAGAATATTTTCAACTACAGGACTAAATACAACATTAAAGATTGTAATGTTATGAGGTAAGATTTTATCCCTAAATGCTTCATGGAACTTCTCATCAATAATTGATAAGGTCAAAGCATGTTTCCTACTCTAAGTGACTCTTAAGTGTTGGTGCAGATCTTGGGAACTGAACTTCTATTCATATATACATGATTATGGACCCGACCTCTTTTTCATCAGAATTTCCTATAAATACTTAGAAACACCATGTACATAGGAACTTTCTGTAACTCTGCACAATTACTGAAGTCCTCAGAGCCTCACAGCCCAGCCTGATCTAATCCTAATAGACATGAACTTTCCAACAATTTTCACCAGATTGAGATCAGGAATAGGAACCTCGTTCAAAGTCAACTGTAACATCCATGATAATGTGATTATGGCACAGACGTGCAAACAGATGGGGAAATTTGTGCCAATTGTGCCCGCTGTTCAGTGAATCCAGTAGCAAAACTGAACAGCAGATCTGGATTGATTGTTATGGTCTCGATAGATGAATGATCACTCATGCATGGAATTTCCACTGAAATTGTACTCATTTGAGTTTAAGATGAATAGCAGCTAATCAGTGATAGGATAATGGAGGATCATGGACATGTACCCCATCAAAATTCCAGGGGAAGTTCAAAATATCAGGCAGTGGTATATATGCCTATTATTGAATTGGTTCCCTACACCACATTCAGTTCAAATGACAGAAAAGGCGAGGTGGCAATCATTGGCTAGCAGCCAACAGCAGGAGAGCTATACAGGACACTCCCTAATGGCACATCAAGGCAATATGTTAAAATACCTTTAAGGTGCAGTACAGTAAGCCATGCACTGCTTGCATTTTATGGGCAGAATTTCCCCTTCCTGGTGTAGCATGGGCAAAAGGTGGGAAAACACAGAGAATTCAAATAGCAGAATCTCAACATCAAAAAGATTTTTGTGATTTTCCTCTCCTGCCATAAACGGTAACCTCAGGCTCTCGTGATTGAGCGGTGACTGCCTATTTCACGCATTTACATTTCATTAAAACTCCAACTTACCTTATTTAGATGCCAATTCTTTGTTTCCTCAAGAACTAGACGGTGCAAATTCTCAACATGTAACCCTGCATAATTGGCAACAGCAATTATCAAATGCTTGCTCCAGCCATCATCAAACTGTGTTTTCACAACAACATCCCTCAATGTTCCATAACCACCATCCTCTTTGACTCTTCATCCACACAAGAAAACACCAGTAAACTATCAGCCTCACCACATCATCATGGCTTCCCTTGGTCCAAATGACACACAACTTCATTCCTTCAACATTTTACTTTAGAGCTCAGTGTCATAGGGTCATAGAGATATCTAACACAGAAAAAGGCCCATCTGCCCATTGAGTCAATCACTTAACTATTGTAATCTCATTTTCCAGCATTTGGCCCAAGACAGGGTCATCCAGGACTTGCATCTTCTGTCTCTCAGTTTGTTTTCTTAGCACTCACTCAATTTGTGCTTACTTGAAGGCTGCTAGGCTGTGTTAACTTAACACTACTTTCTCAGCATTGATTCATCGACTTCAGCACTGACTTATAGGCTGCCAGCTCCATGTAGGTCATAATGCTTTCAAAGCAGACGGAGTGTTCAGTGCTCAGTTATAGGCCATCAGTCTCTGAGGCTTGTATTGCTTTTTGTTGCAGAGGGAGAAGCAGACAGCTTGTCATGGTGGGGTGCACTGAATAGTCAAGTAGGTGGACATGTCACTGTTTGACATTTTACTATGTCGACCTCACAGCTACAACGTGCCGTCAGTCTCTGCAGAAAACCACTGCATTCGCTTCAGCCTTGTGAGAAACTGAAATGGGAAAGGTCCTTAGCCAGATGAAGGGAGATCACAGTCAGTAAGGAGCATTGTCACACAGTCAATTAAGGGGCATTTCCAATTTCAGACTAGGGAGTTGGTCATGGCCTGACAGGCATTTAGTTACAGTCCCTCTGGGGATTACAGGTAGGTTCATTGCAGTGCTATGGAGATATCAGTCCGAGACATTGGTCAATTCTTCTTGGAATGTCACAAATAAAGTACTGAGTATGATCAAAGTGGACGGAAGTGGGCAGGAAGGGTTAACACTTCGGCAGGATGATTTGGGTGCGAGCTATTGAGTGGACACAATGCATGTAATAATGAAAGGTATAGTCCACTAGCCTTGATGAGAGGCTCATGCAGTGGCAGAGTTAGAGTGAGTGATGACCCTGTGAGTGTGTGGCAGCACTGAGAAGATAGTGAGACTTACTCTTGCAGAGCACAGATCATTGACCTTCTTCTTGCACTTCAGCCAGGTTATAGCACTGGACTGGGCTGCAATTTGTTGGTATGGCCTCCTCTGGCAATCAGCTGGAAAAGGGCTGCCTTCCTCCCCATCACCCAATCCAAGGCTTCCAGATCCTTTTGCAGAAAGGCAAAAGTGAGCTTTCATTTCCCCCGGCCGTGGTCTCAATGATAACAGTTAGGCACCATAGTATGTGAGGGTTGGTTCCTGGTGTGCAGCTGACCTTTAAACATGGAACCAGTGGCATGAGCACTAGATGGTCCCAGCGATGGAGACCACTTCTGCCTCACCAGCCACGCAATTCCTTGAGAAAGCTGCCAAACAGCCTGGTTGTGCAATTAATGAGGTCAAGATTAATTGAAGATTACATGAGAACATTTTCTCCAAATCATTGCAGACTGGCCATCGTGAATCTTACTTGACAAAATACTAAGAGAAAGTGGAAAAATTCCAATCTGTTTTGCAGCAGAGCGTAAGTATCATCAGCTCCCAACAAACAAGATCATTTACTATTTTATTACCTAGATGTGAATAGACATGGCATTGTAATCAGGCAGATTAATTTACACCATTAGCCTTGTCCATTATTGTGGTAGCTAATAGATTCTCCTATTTAGCAGTTTTGTACGTATACTTTGTTGTTCCTTGCAGCAAGTGTTTGATTCAAATACTTTCTACAATGTACAGAAAACTACTAAAAAAAGGATAATCTGAGCAATTTAAGGTGTTTAGCATTTTCATGAATTATTTAATTCCTATTTCACAATTCACAGATTTTAAATTTGCAGCTAGATACCAGTTACAAAGATTTCTTACTGCATATACATTAGCAATGCTAGATGCATCTTTTAGGTGACGGGTAGTCGTTACCGATTTAATGGACCTGAGTACATCTATATGCTCATTTGACATTGAATTACGGCACGGAAACAGCATGTGGCCCAACATGTCTGCAGTAGTGTTTATGCTCCACACCAGCTTTCTCCAACATTACCACAGTTCATCCCCATCCTTCTATTCATTTTTTCTGTCAAGTACTTAGCTTGCTTCTCCTTAAATGGATTGAGATCCCTTAAAATTAAGCCAACTCTTTAGCATATTGGCCAGTTGCACATTCTCATAATTCTGATCTAAGAATTTTCTCTTGAATTCCCCATTGAAACAAATACATGTATTTAGAATCACAGAATTCCTTCAATGCAGCAAAGACCCATTTGGCCCATCAAATCTGCACTAACCCTCTGAAGGGTATTACAATCTGTTCAGTCAATTTTACTAGCTATATCTTCTCAGTTCCATTACCACCCTGGTAAGTTTAATGCACCCTCCTCAGTGCTCCAGGTGGTCAAACTAAACTTCCATGGAGTTTTACCACAAAATTAAATATATTTACTTATAAATGAACTCCATTGAGTTGTTTGCCTTTTCTACAAATATATAAATTAGGCACAAAAGTAGTCGGCAATTCAGCATTTCAAGCCTGCTTCACTATTCAATAAGGCCTGGTTGATCCACAGCTATATTCACTTGTGTTATTCCTTTAGTTTTTTTTTAATCTGCACCCCTGTTGTGCTTCAGCTACTTTTAGAATTTTATTTTCCCAAAGAAAAGGTGGTCTGCTTATTTCTTGCATCACAAGGCACCATCTCACACTATTTATACTGCAACTAATTTAAAATTTAGACAACCATTTAGGAAGCTTGTCAACTATTTTGTCATTTTTCACAGTCGTCCACAGTCATTTTTCACACAGTAATAACGATATGACTTAATTTTCTCTTTTAATTTAGGATCTGCACCAAACTGAAACTCTGTTCAAGTTCAGTAGCATTAATTACAAACCTTTGATGGCAATAAGAAAAAAGATTTCAGGTTAGGGCCTTCAGTTTTTGAATAACCATTAGGACAACATGCTAAGTTTTCAGAAAACTCACAATTATGCACTTTACTTATACACTTCTATTGAGAACAGTCACTAAACTTAAATTATATTCTGCCACATGAGCAGATGGAGTATCTGTCAGCAGAATTCCAGAAAATAAATCTCCAATGAAGCACATTTGAAGTAAGAAACATACACTCATAGGAATGCCTCCTTAGTCAATTCTTCACAAGAAAGTCTGTTGAGTTTCTTTCTTTTGGGGAAAATACATCTCCAAATGCTGATAATAAAGTTCTGTAATTCAACTTGAGGATTTCTAATTCAGAGGTCCACCAACTAAAACCTACAGGGTTTGTGGGATTCTTCACTAAAACTGAAGTGATGGGAGTTGAAGAAAAGAAAGATGGTTATCTGAGAATATTCTCAAATAGGCAATTTCTCTCTGGATAACATCAACAATTGACTGGATGGTGAACACTCATCCCAAATAAACCAAAGTACTATACTTTCTTAATGAGTATTCACGCTTCCCAATGATAAAAGAGCATCAGGACAGTATGTGAAAAGATTACTGAATATTCATAGCCATGTTGCATGTCTTTCCACTGCTAGTCTTCTGGATGCTTTTTTTAAATACACCAACTTTAAAACCTCTACAACAATTTTCTGCCATTTCCTCCTGGCAAAAGTTTTGCTCAGAATCACTGGGGTCTTGAGGTTGAATTTATAGAATCATAGAGTCATACAGCATGGAAACAGACACTCTGTCCATGCCAACCATATTCCCAAACTAAACTTGTCCCACCTGCCTGTGCATGGCCCATATCTCTCCAAACCCTTCTTATTCATGTACTTATCCAAATGTTTTTTAAACATGGTAACTGTACCTGCATCCACCACTTCCTCTGGAAGCTCACTGCACACATGAACAACTTTCTGCGTTAAAATGTTGCCCCTCATGCCTTTTTTACAATCTTTCTCCTCTCACCTTGAAAATATGTCCGCTAGTCTCAAAATCCACTCCCCACCCCTCAGGGAAAAGACACCTGCCATTCACCTTATCTATGTCCCTCATGATTTTATAAAACTCTGTAAGGTCACGGCGCAACCTCCTACACTCCAGAGAAAAGAGTTCCAGCCAATCCAGCCTCTTCTTATAACTCAAACCCTCTATTCCCAGCAACATCCTGGAATATCTTTTCTGAACCATGTCTAGCTTAATAATAGCCTTCCTGTAAGGCAACCAGAACTGGACACTGTGCTCCAGGAGAGACCCACCAACATCCTGTACAACCTCAACATGACGTCCCAATTTGAATAGATAAGGTTATAGAGATGGCAGCTTTTCAGTCTAATGTGCACATCTACCACATAATAGACTTCCACCGAAGGATTCACAGCAAGGATGTAGCAAATTCGAAGTTCATTTTTTTGGGTGGAGGAAGGAGAAACTGCTTCCTTAATAATACTAACAAAATAAATGCATACAGGTTGTGACAAGATTTTAACGTAGAGAAAAAAATTTGTTTGGAAGATGTTCATATCAAATATGGCCAGATAATACCACTGACTGAAAGATCGATAAAATGATTGTTAATCAATTTTAATGAGCAGACAGGTTTTAAACAGTAGGAAATTGCCAAAAACTGCTGCTTTTCACTGTATTAGAAAGTGTTATTAAATCAAACTGCAGAGACTGAAGTGTTTGGTTTGCAGGCAGTGGGTGGTTTATATAAGAAATAATTTGGTTTATGGAGAGAAAATATTGGTTTCTATAGCATGGAGTATGTATTTTGTTTTATTAATATCCCAGCTCTTCTTGCTGCATGGTATATGGATTAAATTTTCTTGATTTTGAGTGCTGGAATTCGAAATAGCATTCTACAGAATGGAATGCCTATTTGAGTACTGCAGTGTGGGTGTATCCTGTTATGGTGCATAGACATGTCTATCTGTACCTCACTTATATTAAACAGGGATCACAATGAGTGAATCCCTTGGATAAAAAGGAGGAACAAATGGAAGTCAGTGGCAAGACCCATAAAAGGGAGCGTTGCAGTCATTCTGAAACTTGGGCGACAACTTATCGAGGGTCTATCGTACTAAGTTGGCAGTAAAGTTTCTGTCAACAGAAAAGAAGGGTGACAGTGATGCATTGCAAAAATTAGCTGAAATGAGGGTCCATCTTTATAAAAATGTTTGACAAGTGATTCAGTGGGAAGAAGCACCAGCAGATCCAACCACCATTTTTACAAAGCCAGTGTCCAGGTCAAGAGCAAACAATTGGAAAATGTACACAATTGTGTCTATATAATGCAGTAACGCACTTTCACACTTTCTGATTCATGGACCACTTAACTGTTATGAAAGAAAAAGTAGTGTTTTGTACGTTATTTTGTAAAGAGGGCAACCTTTACAGTTGCAATTTACATAAGAATGTACAGTAACTGAAAGGGAAAGTGCACTCGGTTGCTAAATTTGTGAATACTGTGGTTCTCCGATGACTAACTGGGTAAATGCATCTATTATTGTCATGCCATGCAGACCAAGGTCACTTTGAGCTTGATCACTACTTTGCTGTAAATTAGCCTAAAAGGACTGGGATTTTTGAGAAGACGCTGTATAATTGGTATCAGTATCCCATACTAAGGCAAAAAGGAGTTGATTATTTTCCTTTCATGATCCTCCTCCAAATGAAAATAGTGCATAAGGGGAGAATATCTTGCAATGTCTTACATGATTGAATTTTTGTCTCTAATCACTTTCTGAGCTTATGCATTAAGAATTGTGACTCCTGCAAAGGCACCAAACTTTGGATATTTTATTCAATCAGTGACCACACTAAATTAAACAGTGAATTAAGAACATGAAAGACATCAGTTTTCCAGGAGGAGTTATTGAATCAGAATAATCTATGGTACATGCAAGTATTAGATTAAACAATAGTAATTACTATTGATAAAGGCAACATAATCAAATAATCCAAATCATAAATTCAGTTGTGGTATTATGCATTCAACATTGGTGACTGCTATAATTAAGTAATTATTTTTATTGTATTTTTTATTTTCTAAGTTTAAAATTATTTTTTCTCAACTATTCTTTGAATTAGTTTTAATAAAAGCTAGTAAAAATATAGATTAAATATTGATTATCATAGCTTGTTTTTTTTATTAGTAAATTGGAGGTAGAGGCAGCACAGGCATAAACACAATGCACTGTCTGGAAAAAAGGGTACCATGCATCATTATAACAGACAAACAAAGGTCTATAATTTAATTTTGTTAATGCCTATTGACTTGTCAGTTCAATTCTTTAGTTTAATCAGTTCAAGTCAAACTAATGCTTTCTCCCTTGTCTTATTTACCAAACTTACAGATTATCATCAGAAATGAACCACTTGATTAAATTACTGAAGAGGCTCACAATCTTACAAATTGCTGGGCAGTTAATCATGCTGTTCTTTAAAGTACAGTGCAAAAATTAAACAACAGGTAGCTGCTGTGACTGCCATGTCCTTACAGATATAAAATCCAACTAGTTATTATAACATATGCTAACCTCCTGTGAGTATGATTAACTGGAAAGAGGACTATGCACAAGTATAAGAGGATAGAAGTAAAGATTGAGAATACAGATAGTTAGGCAAAATTTAATACAAGGAAATATTGGATGATTCTTTTTTTTGAGGACTAACAGGGGTGTTCATCAAAACAAACAGGGAAATTCTAAAAGGAATACAACAGCAGAAACATTCAAGATCAGATTCACAGAACTTTAAAAGGCAGGAAAATATGTTGAAAACTTGCAAAAGGAACAATATGGAATCCTGCGTTTTCTAAAATTGGGCACAAAAGCAAAGGGATGATGAGACAATTACAAAATCATTCATGATACTGCAGTTAGGTTAGTTTTGGGTACCCTTTTCAAAAAGAGTTATGAATTTAGAGAGAGCATGTAGAAAAGATGAAGCAATTTGATAGTAGGACTTAAAGACTCTGAGCAAATGAGATTCCTTTTTTTCCATTAGAACAGCAAAAGATAAAAAAGGACTGAATTTTAAAATTAAGAAATTTGAAGAGGTAAATATTGGAAAATTTCTAGTCATCAGGGACTTGATAATCAGAGTATTAAATTTTAAAACCACTAACAAAAAGTGATGCCAGGAGAAATTATTTGATTTTAAGGATTGTTACGGCATTGATGTAGTCCCAGGAACAGAGATGAAAACAGAATCTAGAATAGCTGTTAAAAGATGAATTGACAAATATGAGCTCAAATCCGAGGCCACAATCTGATGCACAACTAGATTAGCCATCAGATCTGGTTGGACTCACACTTGAACAGCAGGGACCTGACTCCTGCTAAAATCAGGCACTTATCCAGCATCAACTTGGAGAAGAATAATAACCTTAATTTATTTTTCTCCACAAGTCATCTTATTAAATCCTCCTACACTACCCACTGCCCCTCATCTCAAACAAAGATTTCTTCTGATTGTGATCACCCACTTAGCTGTCTCTGCTGTTTCCTCTTTCCTTTCCTACCAGACAAATCTTACTCCAATAGTCCCACCCAGAAACCTATGTCTCTCTACAGTTTCTTTTCTGTTTCCCTACATGACCTCTCCACGCTCATCCGTAAAACCCAACTCTTCTTCCCTATTTCCATTAAACTGCTGGCTACCTAACTTGCCTTTTTGGTCACAAAAATATAAATTGCTCAGGTCTGGTAGCATCCCTGGATAGAAATCAGAGTTAACGTTTCGGGTCCGAGTGACCCTTCTTCAGAACTGCATTTCTGGTCACTATACTACCTACCATTGTAAAGTATTTTCTTATGCACCAGTACTATCATCCTTGCTTTCAATACTGCCATCGACTACTTCTCAAAATAGTCACTCTCAACTCTGATGCCTTTATAGATGACTGTGCTCTAAAACCTACTTCCGCCAAATTTCTTAATCATGTTATTTGCCCATTTACTTACCTTTTTAATGAGGACAACACAAAATGAATTAAAATGCAACATCAGTTGAATCATAGAATCCCAACAGTGTGGAAACAGGCCCTTCGGCCCAACAAGTCCAAACCAACCATCACAGCATCCCCCCAGACCAATCCCTCTGTAACCCCACCTAATCCACATGTTCCTGAACACTACAGGCAATTTAGCATGGCCAATCCACCTAGCCTGCACATCTTTGGTCTGTGGGAGGAAACTGGAACACCCGGAGAAAACCTACACAGACACAGGGAGAATGTGCAAACTCCATACAGTCAGTCACCTGAGGTTGGAATCGAACCCAGGTCCCTGGTGCTGTGAGGCAGCAATGCTAACCACTGAGCCACTGTGCTGTCCGAATTATAATAGGGGAATTAAACTACTTTGCAATGCCAAGAGGTAATGTGAAATAAAACTCCAGGTTCAATCCTTATAATGGATTTATTCTTGGGATTCAAAATTATTTGGAGGATAAAAACAAGTTTTTGAATAAATTCCCAGATACTTGCTGCCTTCCTGATTCCAGCTGCTATTTCCAAACAGGAACTGAAGCATTGCTTTGTGGCTTAGCATTAAATCCTATAATACTCTTCTACTGAAAGCAATGAACTGTTTCAAATGTATTTTAAAATGATCAAATGCACGTTATACTTTCAGACAATGCCCTTTAGGCTATTTTTAGATTTTATTTTGGAGCATTCTTCTTCATTCACAAAGACAAGCCTCTGGAAAGGCAAAGAACGTTGCAAGAGGCCAGAACAGCGTCAAGCAAATTATCACGGAAAGGAACTTCCCCAGAACATTATAAAAAAAAACAGGACTGAGTTATGTAAGAGAATATTAGGTCAGATCTCCTAAAGTTCAGTCAATAAAACAAGAGCCATGGGAACCAAGGCTAAATGCCATGTTGGAGCGAAATTGGCTGAGAGGCAGAAAACAGAGGGTGATGGTAGAGGGACATTTCTGTGAGTGGAAGTCCGTTTCCTGTGGGGTTCTGCAGAGCACAGTTCTAAGACTCTTGCTGTTTGACTGCAATGACTAGAATCATGAATGATTTGGACTGAAACGTAGGGGATATGATCGAGAAGCTTGTGGATGACACAAAAATTTCTAAGGTAGTAAATAGCGAGGAAAGCCATAAATTGCAGGATAATATCAAGGACTCATCAGGGATAGAAGGAACTGCAGATGCTGGAGGATCTGAGATAACCAGGTGTAGAGCTGGATGAACACAGCAGGCCAAGCAGCATCACAGGAGCAGGAAAGCTGATGTTTCGGGCCTAGACCCTTTTTCTGAAGAAGGGTCTAGGCCCGAAACGTCAGCTTTCCTGCTCCTCTGATGCTGCTTGGCCTGCTGTGTTCATCCAGCTCTACACCTTGTTATCTCAAGGACTCATCAGATGGGCAGAGCATTAGCAAATGGAATTCAACCCAGAAAAGTGTGAGGTAATGCACTGAGGGAGGGCTCTTAAGGCAAAGGATAACACTGTGATTAGTAGGACACTGGAAAGTATGGAGGATCACAGGGACCTTGATGTGCATAAACACAGGCCCCCCAATGGTAGCAGAGCAGGTAAATAAGGTGGTTAAGAAGTCAAATGGGGATTCTTGCCTTTATTATCTGTGATGCTAAATACAAGAGCAGGAGATTACATTAGAACTGTATATAATGTTGGTTAGGCCACATCCGCGTTTAGTTCCAGTCGCCACATCATAGGAAGGATGTTATTGCACTAGAGAGGGTGTAGAGGAGATTCACCAAGCCGTTACCTGGGCTGAGCTACGAAGAAAAAATGGCAAGGCTAGGGTTGTTTTCCTTGGAGTAATGAAGATTATTGCTGGTAATCTCCAAAAAACTTTTATGCAATAGAAAAAAATCATGAAGGGAGCCAAAGGAATAATTAATTGTTGCAGGATTTTTTTCAGCATTAGAATAGGAACTTGATGTTAATCAGGGATTGGAAGTAAATATATGGATTGGTTTTATGATCCACTCCTTCTGATGAGACAATGAGAATGGTTCTGAATCAGAAAAGAGCCTGTTAATTAGAAAAGACAGACAAGAGCAAATCAGAGAATGAGGTGATTCTGAAGTATTAAACTGCATTTATTTCAAGGCAAGTGTCTTACAATTAAGACTAACGAACTCTGGGCACGTATGGGAACTTGGGACTGGGATGTCATAGCTATTACAGAAACTTGGGTGAAGGGAAGGACTGGCAGCTCAATGTTCCAGGTTTAGATGCTGTAGCAAGGACAGAAAGGCAGGCAAGAGAGATGGGGAAGTGGCGTTTTTGAGTAACGAAAACATTATTACTTTAATTAGAGAGGATATTTCTAAGGGAATGTTCAATGAAAATATGTGGGTTGAAATTAGAAATAAGAAAAGGATGATCATCTTGACGGGATTATACTGTAGCCGCCCCCAACTCCCCCCCCCCACCCCCATCCCCACCCCCAATAGCCAGAGGGAAATTGGGGAGCAATTGTGTAGTAAGATCTCAGATACATACAAAAATAATAAGGTTGTAATAGTACGGGATTTTAATTTTCCAAACATTGACAGGGACTGCTGTTGAGTTAAAAGTCTGGACGGTAAGGAATTTGTTAAGTGTGTTCAAGAAAATTTTCTTTATCAATGTGCAAATATTCCTACAAGAGAAGGAGCAAAACTTGATCTTCTCTTGGGAAATAAGGCAGGGCAAGTGAGTAAAGTGTTAGTAGGTGAACATTTTGGAACTAGCGATCATAATTCTATTAGTATTAAAATAGTTATGGATAAGGGTAAGCCTTCCATAAAGGTTAAAGTTTTTAATTGGAATAAGGCAAATTTTAATGGTATGAGACAAGAACTTTCAGAAGTTGATTGGAGTAGATTGTTTGCGGGTAAAGGGATGATTGATAAGTGGGGGGTTTTCAAAAGTCTGATAAAGAGTGTAAAGAGGCATTTTATTTCTGTTAGTGTGAAAGGTAAGACTGGTAACATTAGGGAACAATGATTAATAAAGATATTGAGGTTCTAGTCAAGAATAAAATAAGAATCATTTTGATATAGACAACTGGGATCAAATGAATCTCTTGAAGACTATAAAGAGAGTGTATGGGCATTCTTAAGAGGGAAATCAGGAGGGCAAACAGGAGATATGAGTTAGCCTTGGCAAACAGGGTCAAGGATAGTCTAAAGAGATTCTACAAGTACATTAAGAACAGAAGAGCAACTAGAGAGATTGGAGAGATATTAAATGAATATTTCATGTCAAAAAGTAATGGAGGCGAGAGAACTCAGGAAAATAAGTATTGATGTTTTGAAGACAGATCACATTACAGATGATGAAATGCTCGAGGGCTTAGAAAACATAAAGGTGGATAAATCTCTGGGACCTGATCAAGTGTATCCCAGGATGGTGTGGGAAGTTAGGGAGGAAATTGAGGGGTCCCTGGCAGAAATATTTGTATCACCTACCACGAGTGAGGTGCTGGAGGACTAGAGGGTGGCAAGTGTTGGTGTCTTTATCTATGAAAGGCTGTAAGGAGAAGTCCAAGTCTGACATTGGTGGTGGGTGCATTGTTGGAGGTGATGGTGAAAGATAGGATTTACATGCATTTGCAGAGGCAAGGAATGATTATGGATAGTCCCTTTGTGCAAGGGAAAGCAAGTCTTACAAACTTGATTCGGGTTTTTTGAGGAAGTAGCCAAAAATATGATGAGGGCAGAGCGACATATGTGGTTTACCTAAACTTTGATAAGTCTTTGATAAGGTTCCGCATAGTAGACTAATCAGTAAAGTTAGAACACATGTGATTCAGGGTGAGTTTGCCAATTGGATATAAAATTAGCTTGATGGTAGGAGACAGAGGGTGGTGGTGGAGGGTTGTTTCTCAGACTGGAGACCTGTGACCAGTGGGGTTCCACAAGGATTGGTACTTGGTCTACTTCTGTTTGCCATTTATATAAATGATATGGATAAGAATATAGGAGGTATGGTTAGTAAGTTTGTGGATGACAAATTGGTGGTGTAGTGGACAGTGAATAAGGTTATCTAAGATTACAAAGAGATCTTGATCTGCTGAATCAATGGGCTGAGGAATGGCAGGTGGAGTTTAATTTGGATAAATGTGAGATATTGCATTTAGTAAGACAAACAAGGGTAGGACTTATACAATTAACGGTAGGGCCATGGGTAGAGTTGTGGTTTATCGGGGCATAAGATAAGGTGAATAGCAAAAGGCCTTTTCCCTAAGGTAGGGGAGTTCAAAACTAGGGGACATATTTTAAAGTGAGAGGAGAAAGATTTAAAAGGGACCCGAGGGGCAACTTTGTTTACACAGAGAGTGGTTAGTATGTGGAAAGAACTGCCACAGGAAGTGGTGGATGCAGGTACAATTACAATGTTTAAAAGACATTTGGATAAGTATATGAATGGGAAAAGTTTGGAGGGATATGGGCCAGATGCAGGCAGATGGGTCTAGTTTATGTTGGGAACATGGTCGGTATGGACTAGTTTCTGGGTCTGTTTCCATGTTGTATGACTCTATGATAATAAAACACTCAAAGGGTTAAAACGTTGGAGACTGAGCTACCAATATTTAGGACCCAAATCACAAATTTGTTATGGTACCAATGTAAATTCAAATTCTGTGCATTATATTTTAGAAAGAGAAATAGAATATTAACAGAGAGCCACGAACAAAAGGAGAAGTCAATTGAATTGACCGTAAAAAGGTATATAGAGATGATGCTACATATTCACAATTACTTTACAAAGGACCCAAATCACTTATTACTTCCACAAATGGTACTTTATCTGATTATCTACTAGAAGATTTTTCTTAAGATAGTCTCAGTATTCTCCTCATGTCACTGAATTGCTTTTTCTACAATCCAAAATCAATACATCTTCAACACAGCCATGTTTTTAATATCTAAAAGCTCCAGTGAAGGAAAATGTAAAGTTGCAATTAACACATACCTATCAATATTAACCGTCTCATTTTAGGTTGAATACAAACAAGCATCAGTACTTGCGATAATCTTGGCTCTTGTTAAAACCTATTCTAAACAACTAAAAGAAAATAAAATGCTGCAAATCCAACTGCATCTAAATAGCAGAAAGAAAAATTAACATTTCTAGTGTTGATCCTCTCATCTGGTCTGTTCTGAAATACCGTTTCCAGATAAAATATTAACTTATTTTTTTCTCTTTTCAGGTGTTGAAAGAACAGGTCTACACTTCCGTATTATATTTTTGTTTTTATGTCATATTTCTGAAAAAAATTTTAAACTTTATTAGGAAGTCATATTTATGATTAATGTTTTTCAGTGATAATAAAATCTGTTGAAATGGCCAAAGACATTCAATTCATTGTAAGTTAATATTTAAATGTCAGAAATATGTAAATTATATTAACATCATTTGGGAATTTGGCTTTTAAAGTTGCGGTAAATGGTTTTTGGTTTCAGTTCTGATTGTAACTGCTTTTGTCTACAAAAATAGGTCATAAAGTCATTTGGAACAATCAGCTAAATACATCATACCCAAAAAAGTATGTGACTATAATTAATTATCACAAATATTCATTTAAACAAATACTTGTGAGGTGAATTGTTGGAAGTTACACAGGAAAAACAAATGGACAGGGGCCACTAATATTTTGAGCTCAGTTCAGAAGAATCATGAAACTGCTCTTCTGAACTGAAACCCATCAGTTTGTAAAAGTCTCCTACCTATCAGAATGGAAAAGGAATCCAGGCCCTCTGAACTGGAAAGGAGACTCTAGGCAATCAAAACTGGAAAAAGTCAGTTAAATAAGAAATTAAAGAATTAAGATAAGATAACTTCACTGAGATTCACTATTTGTGAAGGATACTGCTGGGAAGAAAGCTAAAGCTTTCTTTAACCATATTACATTAAGATCTTTCTAATCTATCTTATGTATAGGAATACAAGTAGGCCATTCAGCATCTTGAGCCTGTTCTGCCATTCAATAAGATCATGGCTGATTTGCAGCCTAACCCCAAAGATCTGCCTTTGGCACATATCCCTTAATACCTCTGTTTTACAAAAAATGATCTCTCTCAGATTTAAAATTAACATCCAACCCAGCATCCACTGCCATTTGTGGAAGAGACTTCCAAACATCTACCACCCTTTGTGTGTAGAAGTACTTCTTAACATCTCTCCTGAATGGTCTGGCCCATTGTACTAGAATCCCCAACCAGTGGAAATAGTTTATAGTCTATTCTGTCTTTTCCTGTTAATGTCTTAAAGACTTTGATCAGATCAGCACTTAATCTTCTAAATTCTGGAGAAAACAGCCTAATTTGTGTAATCTCTCCTCATTACTTAACCCCTGAAGTCCAGGTTTTACTCTTTTAAATCTACGTTGTACTCCCTCCAAGGCCAATATATCCATCCTAAGGTGTAGTGCCCAGATCTGCTCACAGTACTCCAAGTACAGTTTAACCAGGAAAAAATAAACGAAATAGCTGAAGAAACTCAGCACGTCTGAAAAGGGGTCACTGGATCTGAAATGTTGACTCTGCTTTGTCTCCACTGATGCTGCCAAACCTGCTGTGTGATATTAGCTCTTTCAATGTTCTCTCGCACGAAGAACAGCAAAATGTACCCATGCGTTTGTTACAATTTGGTATGTTGGTCAGGAAACTGATCACTTATTTAGTATAGATGCAGCTAACAAAAAGTATATTAATATTTGTTTCAGAAGAAAAGTCTACATACAGGAGAGAAACAGAATTCAGCAATGTCCTCCAAATGTAGCTCAGTTGCACTATGGTATTCTGGAAGTTCTTAAACAGGACCACTAGATATGTTAAAGCATAGATAAAATGTAGTCTTATCTATACAATAATTTTTAAATCATGGAAATACCTGAGAAAATGTAATTTTCACTTCTTCCTTGATGGATGTTTTGCATACTTTAAGATTGCAAACTTCTCAAATAAACTATTTTTTAGTCATTCACGAGACTTGGACATTGTTAGTTGCTGGCTGAGCCAGCAGTAATAATATTTAATAACACACAGTAATTATATTAATTTATTATCTCATGTTTGGCATTATTGTCTACAGTGTGGTTGACGAGCAGCTTCTGAGTTAGCATTGTGTGCTATGTTATTGATAAATTGGCTGAATGGTTCTTCAGCACAGGATTAAGGGAATAGCCAAAGATATAACAAGGATGAGTAATGCAGATATGATGTAGGTACCTTTTGAGGGCACTGGATTACTGCAATCAGTCGGAAATAGCTTATCCCTTGGATCTCTGGCTCAAGGTACTGATTTGGCCCTCCTCCTCCTACTCCAGGTTCCTCCCATTAAATCACTGCTACTGAGCCTACACCATTTGCAGGTCTCTCTACCATATGAGGGGATGCTGGTCGCAGCACACTGTCATGGCGTCACTTTGTGAGATACTTCTAACCCTGTTCTAGTTTTCCTGCGGTGAATGCTCACGCTGAGCACAGCAGGTTGGAAGGCCTTAGCAACAAAGCATTTACGGCTTACAGTCACTTTGACAATCTGCGGAATAGCTTGACCTGTTAGCTGAGAAAGCAGGCAGCAAGTCATACTGCAGGAGGCTGCAGAAATAAGTGACCACTTATCTTGACAGGCAGAAACTCTTAATGCACACCTTTCAGGATTGATTCAGAAAAAAATTACACCAGGCTATTGCAATAGTAGTACGGTGCATCACATTTGTAATGAGGGAGGATATCTTAGATGGCTCTTTACATGAGGCCATCTAGGTGGACCTTAGAAATAAAAGAGGCAATCACTTTGCTGGGATTACACTACAGATCTCCCAACAGTCAGAGGGAGATAATGGAGCAGATATACAGGCAAATCACAGAGAGTGTAAGAGGAATAGGATTATAATAATAGATTTCAACTTTGTGAACATTGACTGGGATCACCTTAGTGTGAAAGGATTGGACAGGGTGGAGATTGTAAAGTGCATCCAAAGGAGTTTTTGAACCAGTATGTAAATATTTCCACTAGAAATGCAGCAGTGCTAGATCCCATCCAAGGGATTGATGCCAGTCAAGTGGTTGAAATTTCAGCAGGTGAGCTTTTCAGGATAACGACAACATCACTGTAAGTTCAAAGTCATTATAGAAAGGGATAAGGATAATGAAGAAGTTGTGTCTAACTTCAGGGAAAGTCCATTTCAATATCATTAGACAGGATCTGGCAAACATAGACTGAGGGCAGTTATGTGCAACTAACTCTAGATTTGGAAATTGGGAGTCTTTTAAAAGTAGTATCATGAGAATTCAGGGCAAGTCCGGGAAACCCAGAAATCAAGGGATACTGCGCGTTTGATAAAGAAAAGTAAGGAAGCATATATTAGGCACAGAGCATTAAAAACAGGGGAGATCCTTTAGGAGTATAAAGAATGTAGGGGGGTGGGGGTGATTAAAAAAGAAGTTAGGAGAGCAAAGAGGGATCACAAAATATCTATGTCAGATAGGATTAAGGATTATTTTATACGAAGAGCAAGAGGACTACTGGTGAAGAGTAGGACCTATTAGAGACCAAATAGGAAACCCATGCATGTAGCCCAAGGGCTTGGGATGTGAGATCTTCAATGAATATTTCTCATCTACATTCACAAAGGAGAAAAACATTGTAGCTGGGGATATCAGTTGGAATAGTGAGGCTCTAGAACATGTTAAGATTAATAAGGAGGAGGTATTACATGTATTAAATAGGCATACAGGTGCATAAATCCTCACGGCCTGTTTAGATGTAGCCCAGACTGCTCTGGGAGGCACAGAAGGAGATATTTAATACTTTACTGGCCAAGGGTGAAGTGCCAGATGACTGGAAGATAGCTAATGTAGTTTCTTTGTTCGAGGTCAGCAGGAATAGGCCAAGTAATTATAATACCAGTTAGACTGACATCAATAATTGCAAAATTTGTGGAAAAATTCTGAAGGAAGGAATTAATCAATTCTTGGAAGGGTAGGGATTGATCAGGGATCGTCCGCACGGATTTGTTAGAGGGAGATCCTATCCTACTAATTTAATTGAATTTTGATGAGGGTAGTGCAATTAATGTGGTTTAGTTCAGTCTTTGACAAGGTCCCACATGAAAGGATAGTTAAAAAGATAAGGGCCCTTGGGACACAAGACAACTGGCAAACTGCATCCAAAATCAGCCTGCAAACAGGAGGCAAAGGGTGATGATGGAGGGTTATTTTTCTAATTGGAAGCCTATAACCACTGGTGTATGACAGGGATTGATGATGAGACCCTTGCTATTTGATATGTACGTTACTGACTTGGATATGAATTTAGAAGGTATAATTAGTAAGTGTGAAGATTACACAAAAATTGGTAGTGTTGCTGGTAGTGAGGAGGATAGTCTCAGGCTGAAGTCTGGTATTGATCATCTGGTAAGTTGGGTAGAGCATGGCAGATGGAATTTAATCCATTAATTATAAGCGATGCATTTTGTGAGGTCTAATAAGGACTGGGCATATACAATGAATGGTAGGTCCCTTGGAAGTGCTGATGAACAAAGGGACCTTGGTGTACAAGTCCACTGACCCCTGAAGGTGCCAACACATGTAGATAGCAGGTGAAGGCAGCACATGGGATGCTTGCTTTCATTTAACCGGAGCAGAGAATATAGAAACAGCAAAGTTTTGTTGCAAAATTATAAGACGTTGATTAGGCCACAAATGGAATACTACATGCAGTACTGATCACCACACTATTGGAAGGACATGACTGCACTGGAGAGGGTGCAGAGGACATTCACCAGGGGGGAAAAGACTCAGTTATGAGAAGAGACTGCATAGGCTGGGTTTGCTTTCCCTGGAGCATAGAACGCTGAGGGGGTGGATCTTATTGAGGTACACAAAATATTGCTCCAAACAAATGAAACTGTCAGGACATAAGTAAAAGCATACTGATTGTAATAAAGCATTAAAAAAGCAAGAGGTGGTCTATATGCTAAAAATATTCCTGATAATCCAAGCAGCATAATATATGTCCTATATCTCCCATGCTGATCGTTAGCAACTCCTTTGTCTGTCCAACTGTCTTTTTCTCTCTCTTTCGGCTCTATCCTATTGTTTACACCCTACCCCACCCACCTCCCTATTTTCTGCATATAAACTGACGTTTTCCCAGCCACCATCAGTTCTGAGGAAGAGTCACCGTACCCGAAATGTTAACTCTGTTTTCTCTTTCACAGATGCTGCCAAACCTGCTGAGCTTTTCCAGCAACTTGGTTTTTGTCCCTGATTTACAGCATCCACAGTTCTTTCAGGTTTTTTTAGAACCTTTTGTTTTGTTCTGTACTGCTGTTTTCATGCTTGGTTTGGGCAATATTAAATTCTATTCTAATATACATTAGGTAACTATTCTGTCTCTTTGATTTTTAGTATTTCAGCAAATCCATTGTAATTTGCAAAATTCCACATTAATATTCTAGACATTTTCTGATCAACCTGTTCAGAGACGGTAGCACACACCTCTGGAGCAGGTCGGGTCTCCTATACGATCAGCGAGGAGGGGGCAAACAGGCCCCTCTTTTTCTAACCCTTCTTGGACCACAAAGGGTTTTTTTTAAAAAAAGGACACATTTGTCAATAAAGTATGTGTTTTAAATGCATATACATGCTGTGACTAGAAGAGATACAGAAAAAAAATTATTGTACATTTCTTTCAACAATACTTATGATATTTAATTTGGTCTAATGATAATAAAAATGCGTTGACTTTCACACACACATGCACTGGATTCACAACATACACTGGAGAGGGAGGATAGGTTACACACGAGTTTTACAGTCCAATAAAAGATAAAGCAATATATGACCTGTGGACTGATGACTTGGCTGGTTTCAGGCTGAGCTCAATGTTCCCTCTGGGTTCTGTGTCAGGATGATTTAAGCACGTTGACAGATGATTTATATCTATTCTTACAGAGCTGCTGGGCTGTTTCTTAAAACTCTGCCTATGGCAAGTGAATGGTTTAACAACATAGCAGTTTCAAATTTGCAGTTTGGTTGGAGGGGTGTACGCCACTCAAGGCTCCAGCCTATTCGGTATCTTTTAAAGTCTCTGAAATGTTGTCTCAGTCCTTTTAAAAGAAATCAGTGATTTTCCAATGTTACAGTTTCAGAAGTTCAGAGGCTACTTTCCAGCATAGGTCACATCTTCATCCAAGGGACCAAAGAGATATCCCTAATTAAGACAGAGGTTGGAAAGCATAGAGGAGATTCCATTCTGACTTTTCAGGTTTTTAATCTTTCACACTTATAGCATTGATAATGAATTAGCAGAATATAATCTAAGGTCAAATGTAACTCTAAATGTCCATTAGGTGGTCACTCCATCTAAACTTCTTTTTGTTTACAAGTTTATATTTGTCATTAATATCTAAAAAATTGTTAGCTTCTTTACTTTACTTGACTACTTCCAACTTACCCTGGCTGACCGTTCACGTTCTGAAGGTAGTTCAGAAGTCTGCGACCCGAGTGCTGGCATACAACAAGTCCCACATCTTTCCTGTGTTCACGAATCTAGACTGGGTCCCAGTCAAGCAACACCTTTACTTTAAAATTCACATCCTTGCTTTCGAACCTCTGCATGTCCTTCTCCTTCCCCAGCCCTATAATCTCAAATCCCAAAAGCCTGAGATATCCGTGGTTATTGAATTTTGTCCATTGAGTGTCAATGATTATAAATCACCATCATTAATAACCGCGCCTTCAGCCGCTTTGAATTTCATTCTTAAACCACTCTGACTCTCTTCTTCTCTGTCCCCCTTTAAAGTGCACCGTAGAACACGTGTTTTTGAACAAACTTTTGCTCTATTTTAACTTAAAGCAGAACATCACTTTATAACACTCCTGTGAAATGCCCTGGGATATTTTGTTAAAGACATCATATAAGTTGTTTTCGCTCTGCAATGCACCCACAACAGGCTTTATTTGTATTGTGGCTCTCACCAATGAATTACAAGAACAGCAATAGTAAATGTCACAAGTAACACTTCCTAGGAGATAGACGTGGAAAAAAATAGATACCAAGCAGCTATTCAGAACTAAGAGAAGCAAAAAAAGGCCTGACTGAATAGATTGCTTTCAGACAGGTTTTCATTTGTAGAATAATATACAAGAGGTGAAAAGCTTAGGCAAGAGAATTCAAAATGCAGAGGCTGTAATGGTAGCTGGTTCTGTAATTAAGAATGAAGGAGAGGATGGAGGGATTGAATGCAAACTGTCAGAAGAACAGCTAGGACTTGAAGATTTGCAAATAAAACTGTTTAAGAAAATTTGAAATTAGCACATTTACAAATGAGATCAATTGAAAATCAGCACAACAGAGGGAACAGATGGGACGGGTTCAGTATACAATAAAATTGCAAGAATCTCAGGGGACTTGATTGGGTAGATGTGGAAAGGCTGTTTCCCCTTGTGGGAGAGTCTAGGACCAGAGAGCATAATCTCAGAATAAGAGGTGGCCCTTTCAAGACAGAAATGAGGAAGAATTTCTTTCCTCAGACAGTAGTGAATCTGGATTTCTTCACTCAGATGGCTGTTGAGACTGTGTGATGAGCTATATTTAAGGCTGAGAGAGGCAGGTTTTTGAATCAGTAAGGGAATTGAGGGTTATAGGGGAAAACAGGAAAAAGTGGAGTTGAGGATTATCAGATTAACCATGATCTCATTGTATGAAGGAAAAAACCTGATGGGCTGAATGGATTTATGTTACAGAAATTGAAGAATCAAATGTGTTGCAGCTGATGTAGGATTTTGCTCAAGAATCCAGTGAAATCAACTTGCACTGAGATGTAAAGGTTATAGATTTTAAACTCAGCTGAGTTCAAATAGAACTCCAAAGTTTACACTGTAGGGTTCTGCCCCAGAAAGCAACTGAAAACAGGTGAAATTAAACCAAAGGTGTACAGTTCCTAGTGGAAAAACAATAAGCTATATAATAGAGTAAAATTAAGTGAGGGAGATGTTTACACTACTAGTTGTTGTACACATGTAGCACATATCAAAAATAATAATTGTTCTCAGGTTAGTAGCAATTTCGATGTCTATTGGTCATATTTAACTCATTGGTTCTTCTGATTTTATGTCTAGACTACGGTAAATTACTGACAGCAAGAACTCACTGTTAATTCTTTGCCTCCTGGTACTACTTAAACATCTGCTTCTGCAGTAAACAAAATCTATAATTTCCCTAATGCTGTAGTTATTCTTTTGCAAATTTCCAGTCTCATTACAGGTATAACTCGAGATAGATATGCTAACAAATCATTACATTTTACAAATATGAGATATCAGCCTTATGCTTACTTTTTTTTTACATACCGAGATATCACAGCATATCGACTATGTTGTGGGATAGTATACCTTCATTTCATACTAGGGAAATGGAGTGAAAAAGTTCAGCTTCCTCAGAAGGTTGCTCTTTAGTCTTACTTCCATTTATTGGTAATTTACCTTTAAAGTTTAAGGTTTCAAGTTCCACACACTTCTTTATTTCTTATTCTCATTTCCAGCCTATTTTTCTTCAGGCGGTACTTCTGCAAATTGCACAGTTTAACAGCTGGTGACGGTATAAAGCCATGATCACCTGGTTCCACTTTAGAAACCTTAGGGCCAAAGTGACAACAGTTTTAGTCTTTTCCCAATAGTTGTGTCCCAGTAATGGAGGACAGTGTGTGTTGATAGCTGGAAATGAAACTACCATTGATAATGCAGCAAGGGTACTGTTTTACTCAAGGTAGATTATTTCAAAATACTACTATTGAACAGCAATGTGAGGCTAACGGACCCAAAGTGATTTGACTCATTGGCATGCCCACCTCCCTCAACTCCTACAAGCCAATACAACACAATCCAGAGATAGCAGGAACTAACTGGGAAAAACAGGTATACCTGTACGTCCTGACCTTCATTGACAAGGCAGCATTGATGTTTATTTGGACAACCATTGCTGAGGCTACAGTCAGTGGAGTGACTAAAGACATCAACGGTAATGATATCCAACTCTCCCTCATGCCAGGGTCCCTTCTGATTTACAAGCTGCAGCTGGTGTAAGCATACATCTCTTTCACTCCACTACCCCTCCTAACCCCACCCCAGTCCACACAACCCCTTTATTCCCCCATGCTCCATAATCTTAATCCTATTCCTTTCTTCTTTCAGATTCCCAAATTATGCAACCTGATCAGACAACAGGGAAACAGAAGGATGACAGTTTTGTGAAGAAATATGTCATTCAATTTCCCACTCGTAACCACCAGCTCAGAAACTGACACTGCCATGTATCTTAGAGGACAATATACAGGTGGGATCTGCACACGGTCAGTCTTCAAACCCACATGGTCTGTCCCCAGTACAGGGAACAAAGTGAGGCAAAGTGCCAGCTCTCCAGAATGCATAATCACACACACGTTCTACAGATAACTCAGATGAATACCAGGGTGGGACAGTGTACAGGAGAATGCTGATGGATAAGGTATGCACAATGAAATGTTTAGAACATTGAGAAGCCTGCCAGAAAGCCTGCATCTATTGCCTACTGTGAGAAATCTAGCATCAATTTGGCAAAGGACCTTTTATAGAGCTACAGGCACACATCATCTAGCAGAGAAAGGCGGTGATCACAACCGTGATTCAGTGACAGATACCAGATATCTCAGCTACCATTGCAGCAGAAGCAGTTGCCATCAGAAGTCTGAATGCTGTGGTTGACTTTCAAATTGAAGTCATGCTTCATCAGCCTATTACTGCACCAGCACAGAACTGGATGACACTGCGTTTGCAGGACATCTTAGCAGTCCAACAATCAATTCTTCAGCGATTTACTAAGACACTCCAGCAGAATGACAACGGCTCCACTGCATTCCTCTCTCAGGAAGACAGCTTTTGTCCTCACATTCCATTAGTGCCTTTACTGTTGCCTGTCCACCGAGGTTGGTATCAGACACACACTTGGCCTCACCACGTCATGTCACATCTCCGATTCACTTAGATGACAGTTCTCCATTTCTTGTCACCAATTTAAAACTTAGATGATGAATTATCACTGAGTGTACTGAAACTACAGCAGAGTCCTTTTGAGTATGTGTCACTAAAAATCTGTCTATCTCAGCCTTAATCAGTAAGGGAATCAAGTGTTACAGGATAAAAGCAGGAAAGTAGAGTTGAGGATTAGCAGATCAGCCAAGATCTCAATGAATTGTGGAGAAAATTTGATGGGCTCAATGGCTTATTTTTGATCCCATGCCATCTGTTCTTATGGTCAATTTGTGTGAGGTTAAGAGAGGATGTTACCTGGAATTTGCACCCGAAAATGGAATCACTGGCTTCAGATCAATGTTGCAAACTGATTGACATGTCATGATCGCCCTACCTTGTCGACATCAATACCTGTTTACTGCACACATGCTAACATCCTCAAATATGATACCATTCTGATTTTCTGCAAGGTTTCCTGTGTAGTGCAGATGCAATTTTGGTTGCCAAATAGCACCCAGACAACTGGTGCACCCAATGTGATTTTCACACTGCTGCTGTGCCCACTGTAACATTGTGAGCTATCAGTCCATTTCTCTGTCGTCAACATTCTTTAATGTTGAGCTGCAGTTGTGGAAATGCTACTTTTTCCAAGTTTGCTGCTCCCCTGCTAAATTAATCACAGACCAAGCATTAAATAATTGTATAATGTGTCAAATTTAGGTGGAGGAACTCCAATTAGAAGATTAACATGACACATCCATGATGCTGTTAGTCTGCACATTAGTCACCTCAAAATTCATTTTTGCTGGACTTGAATTAAATATATCCATCGATGTTTTGAATGTAGAACACTGGCAAACTTTACTACTGAATTGCGAGCCCAAAGGGATTGCTTGAAATTAATTAATTATACCTTGATCCTTTACAAAGGTAACAAACTAGTTGCAGGTGTGTACTTGTTTCCCCGTAGAAGTGTTATCAAAAATCATCAGTGAGATGAAATGAAAAGCACAAAGCAGCTGTGAGCTATTAGAAAACACCCACGAGGCAGGAGATTAGAATGCCCAGCACTCAAACTCCCTTTTCAGGCAGGAAGAGCAAACGAACAAGACTAGAAATCCTGAATCTGACTGAGTTCTGACAAGGTTCATAAATATCAAAGAACTCAAGTAGTGATAAACTGCAATTGCCCTTCTGCTTCCTTGAAACAGATTGAGACACATTTCGAAACCTTGAGAGCAGTCATGTCACACATCTCTGGTACTATGTAATTACTACAAAAGTTATTCGTTGGTGAAATTCTGTTTTGTAGATTAACCATGAGTATAGTACACTCTCAAACACTTTGTGGTTACATTGCTACAACGACAATAAGTGAGATCTATCACACAAAGTGTAACACACTTAAGGGGAAGCTCGATAAGCTGAAGGAGAAAAGAACAAATTGTCTCAGTAAAGTTGGATGAAGTGGAGTGAGCAAAGACTGGTATACAGCATAAATACTGTCACAGACTCTTTAGGGTAAATGATCTGTTTCTCTGCTATAAAAATCTCCACATACATTCCATGCTGCTTTCTGGATATTTACAGTTGATCCTAATTATGTCAGACTTCAATATTGTTCAAAGTGTGTGCATATTTTACCAGAAATTCTCTAATTCTTCTGAGTTCTTATGTTATACTTGCAACCAAATTTTCCACACTGAATTAATTGGAGAGAAATTATGTTTATGCTTAAAGTATGTTTTCTACCTAGTGCCATTATCATTAGGAAGAGTTCAATTGAGGATCCAACCATGATAATTTCAACCTTATAAATGAAAAATATTCATCACCATTCGAGTTTCTGATGTCATGAAAATAAAGATCAAATGCCATACATGATGTATTTTCTCGGAATAATTATATTTTTCTATTTTAAAATCAGGCTTACTGTTCCTTTCAATAATTTTTATTTCACTACACAGCTAAAACTTACAACTTCTTAGAACATGGTTAAATTTTCTCCCAACTTTGTTACGCTTTTAATTCCAAACTATCCTCGCTCTATTTTATTAAATCTATTACCATTGTTACATTGAATTTTCTATTGCATGCTTGTTAAACCCCAAGTATAATATCCTACATCCTGCTGCCTTATCCTCACTGTACTGGAAACAACACTTGCTCCACTGTCTGACACTGTGGCCTCAACATTAGGTAGTCAATCCCTCAGGTGGGTCAGAGTGGACTGAATATATTCAACATACTTTTTCCTATCATTTTTAATTTGGCATATGATTGGCAAGGAAAGGGTTATTGGGCCACATTAAAATAGTTAAATTGGGCTCCAACAAAGCAACTGGCACGCCAATATCAAATTTATCACTGCTGCACAGCTTCCCCAAAGATTTGGAAACCACATAATGATAAGGGTGAAGGGAACTACCAGCTCCCCAAAGTGTTTGCTCTTCAAGCATTTATTATGGGTTAGAAGGAGCAGACATGCTTCAGAAAACCTTTCAATAAGCTTTCAGCTTCTTTCCAGATATAGCCAGCTGCCACTTGTACTCACACCTTTCACTTTCTCTTCAGATTACATAAATGTTTCGCTTTTTACTAAAACTGCAACTTTTCAGGTTGCATTTTTCTTCATTATGTTACAAATTTTTCATTTGAAAGTTCATTCCATGCGTTCACAATAAAGACTTACTACCTTTACGAGTCATTAATTTTACCTGGTTTGAACATGTGTTCTCTTTATTTTTGAATTAAGGTTCTAAACTTTCCACTTTCTTACAATCTTCTGTTTCTGAAGATCAACTTTGACACACTCCTTTTTCAAGCTTAAAAATCTAAGATTCTTCATATTTCGTCTTTCAAGGTCTCAATCTGTGCTCAGACTCCTCTTTAATTATCAGTGACCACAGCTGGATACAGAACTTGAGGCATTCTAATTAAAGCAGTGTACAATTTGGCCATTCCTCCTTCTGACCTATTTGTCCTATTTTGACTATTTCAAGCAATTGGCTATCTGCTTTGATGATTGCTGTTCTTTAGATGGCCAAAGAGATCAAAGGGTATGGGGACAAAGCGGAAACAGGACACTGAGTTGGACGATCAGCCATGGGCACACTAAACGGCGAAGCAGTCTCGAAGGGCTGATGGCCTACTCCTGCTCCTACTGTCTATATTTCCATGTTTCTGATAAGGTCCTGCTAGTGGCATCACATACCCAATCTCACCAGGTTCTTCAAACACTTTGGCCTCAGCCACTGTGTCTCCACCTCCCTGTAATTATCAAGGTCCACTTTTCTTCTCTGTTATTCATTCTGGGGTATGGGTGTCAGTGACTTAGCTGTCATTTATTACCCATCCATAATTTACTTGGAGATGATGATGCTGAGCTGCTTTCTTAAACAGCAGTAACCCCTGAAGTAGAAATACTAACAGTGCTGGAGGAAGGGAGTTCCTGCATTTAGACCCAGTGTCCCTGAAGGAACGTGATTATAGGATGGTGTATGGGTTTGGAAGGAAACTTGCATGTAATAGTGTTCCAAAGAATCTGCTGACCTTACCCTTTGAGATCCATTCTCGTTCTACTACAGGTTCTTGTGACATCTAAATTGCATACCTATCATCTAATGCAATATATGGCTATATTGTTAGAAATATATGAAAAAATGATTTTTTTTTCTTTACTTTCTAGCATTTGCAATCACTTCGAATATAAATTGTGGCATGGGCCAATTCTCATTTTGTATTGCTATAGCTACCACCATTTCCAAAGGCAGCACACAGTGTACGATGGTCAAGTGGGAATATTGTTAGATTGTGTAATTTCCTTATAATTTGAAGAAACCGTACTGATAATGATGATCACATCATGGGCTGAATTTCCTCTCAAAATCCTTCAAAATACCCAAGGGCATTGAACCTATGGACTTAACTGCTCTGCCTGTGTGGTACAATAATCGAGATTAGTTACTGTTATGCATCAGAGCAGCAGGAGCCTCATTAAAACTTAATTATTACATATTTAAATAACATTTAAAAACAAATACAGTTAAAAAACAAACAGATTGATGCCAGAACCACACTAAAAGCACATAAGCCTCTTGGCTTTCCTAGAACGGTAGCTCTTACAGTATGTGCAGTGAAACACTTGTTGTGGCAGGGAAAGGGAAGTATTAACATTAGAGGCTGGTTTGCACATTGCTATAGAGAAGTATCCATGATGTGCTTTTGTCACAGCCATTGTAGATATTAAATGCAGAAACAGACTGTTGCATTTTAATGTCTCCTCTCCTCCCAAAGGCACACTTAAATATGGTTGCATGAGCCAGTAACTTATATATGACCACTACTTATGTCGGAGTCTTGCAGGGCCAGACAGGATATTGAAGATAAGCAGGAACCTGTGCTCAACTAACAACCACACATGGAAAAATCAAATAGGGATAACTATGCAGCATTCATCCTCATTTACTCATTAGCACTGAACTGGACCAGCCATATAAATATGTGACAATAAGAGTGGGTCAGAGGCTAAGAATTCTGTGGTGAGTAATTCGCCTCCAGCTCCCTAATCCCAGTCCACCATCTACAAGGCACAAGTTAGGATTGTGATGGAAAATGCTTCATTTGCCTGAATTGGTACAGCTCTGACAACACTTAAGAAGCTCAACATCACAAAACTCAAAAGGTTTAAAACAATTCCTGTAAAATACATTTTGTTGCAGAGAACTGAGAGGTGAGGGGATAGAGGAATAGTTAGTCCCATCCATATCACTGCATTAAAACTAAATAAACTGCAACTGCATCACAACAATATGTACAATCTTTCCAAAGTAACCAAAAACCTGCCCTGCATCGAATTGCCTCTTCAATGATGCTGCAGCTTTTACAGTTCCATTCTCCTTGAAGACCATTAATTACTCTTTGTTTGGAGAGATGTTTCTTGGCATCAGTTCTGAACTTAACTTTTGCCAATTGCTATCTAAGCCCCCTTGTCCTTAGGTCTCAGTTCAGCTTGAAATATTCTTCACATTAAACGTTTTCAAAGTTATTTATCTACTAGGAGGTATGGTTAGGAAGTTTGCAGACAACACCAAAATTGCAGGTGTAGTAGACAGCGAAGAAGGTTACCTCAGAGTACAACAGGATCTTGATCAGATGGGCCAATGGGCCAATGGAGTTTTGTTCAGGTAAATGTGAGATGCTGCATTTTGGAAAGGTAAATCAGGGCAGGACTTAGACACTCAATAGTAAGGTCCTGGGGAGTGTTGCTGAACAAAGAGACCTTGGAGTGCAGGTTCATAGTTCCGTGAAAATGGATTCGCAAGTAGATAGGATAGTGAAGGTGGTGTTTGGTGCGCTTGCCTTTAATGGTCAGTGCACTGAGTATAGGAGTTGGGAGGTCATCTTGCTGCTGTACAGAACATTGGTTAGGCCACTACTGGAATACTGCGTGCAATTCTGATCTCCCTGCTATAGTAAAGATGTTGTAAAACTTGAAAGGGTTCAGAAAAGATTTACAAGGATATTGCCAGGGTTGGAGAGTTTGAGCTATAAGGAGAGGTTGAATAGACTGCTGCTATTTTCCCTGGCGCATCGGAGCCTGAGGGGTGACCTTATAGCAGTTTGTAAAATCATGAGGGGCATGGATAGGGTGCATAGTCAAGGTCTTTTCCTCAGGATAGGGGAGTCCAAAACTAGAGGGAATAGGCTTAAAGTGAGGGGGGAAAACATTTAAAAGGAATCTAAGGGGCAACGTTTTCATGCAGAAGGTAGTGCATGTATGGAATGAGCTGCCAGAGGAAGTGGTGGAGGCTGGTAAAACTGTAACATTTAAAAGGCATCTGGATGGCTATATAAATAGGAAAGGTTCAGAGGGATATGAGCCAAATGTTGGCAAATGAGACTAGATTTATTTAGGATATCTGGTCAGCATGGACAAGTTGGACTGAAGGTTCTGTTTCCGTGCTGTTTATCTGTATGACTCTATGATCATTCGGGTCAAAGCAGCACTCATGACTGGCAACCCATTGACCATCTTCAACATTCACTTCCTTCATCATCGAGACAAAGTTGCAGCAATATGTACCATCTGCAAGGTGCTCTGCAGCAGTTCACAAAGCACCTGCCAAACCCATGACTTCAACATCCTAGAAGGACAAAGGCAGCTGATGCCTGAGAACACAATCATCTGCAAGTTCACCTCCAAGTCACACACCTCTCTGACTTCAAATAGTATCGCCATTCCTTCAGTGTTGCTGGAATAAAAGCCTGGAATTCCCTTCCTAACAACACAGTGAGTTTCCCTTCATGCCAAGACCTGTAGCAGTTCAAAAAGGTAGATCATCAGCCCCTTCTCCAGGGCACTTAGGAATGGCAATAGATACTGCCAAACCAGAAATGCACACATCCCATGAATAGATTTTTGAAAAATAAAAAAAAACTTATTCATAGCATCACCAATTCCAAAAGTGACCTAACGCACTGGTCAACACTGATATCAGATCAGTGAGTTTCCTGGGAAGTCTCATAGGGAAATGGAGATCATGCTGTTACTCTGTATTCTCAGTTGTTGAATTTCGTTATGTAATTTAGGTCATTTTATATCAGTCACCTCTTTGAAGTGTGGATACTGCAAGAAGCGGGTGGGGGCAGGGTTTACACAATAATTTAATTCTAGTCAGTGATTCTTTACTCTCGATTAGCCACATTACATAAAAGTTTTGATCATTATATGATTTGCTTGCATTTAATGCTTATTTAAAGCATAAATGTCACCAATCACAACACATTATTATTTATTTATTGGTACTCCCTCGCTCTTTTGATTCATAAAGATATGTCAAACATCTCAATGTCTGTGACCTGTGAGCTTTTTGGTTCAATGAAATTGGTTCCAAACTTATCTTAAGCCCAAGTTAAACCCACTTTTTGAAACCTACTGTCATTTCTAAAGAATTCAGTTAGATCCACTGGAATAATGATTTGAAGACAGATGTTAGCAGAATTTCAGAGTATATCACTGAGAAAAGATGAATGAAATAAACAGGCTTTAAGTGTGAAAAGAAAGAAATAACACCGGGCAGTTACAAAAAGAAGCAGGGACGAAAACTTTAAAACAACGATAATTGGTAAGCATTTGACTTTTTACAATATTTGTTTTTATGGCTTCTACTACCCAAACCACATGTAAATTGGTAAACAGTGTCTTGGATTAGAGAGATAAATACATGGCTTAAAGATTGGTGTGGGAGAAATGGGGTCCAACTCACGCGGCATTGGCACAAGTACTAAGAAGAGAGCTGTTCCATTGAGATGGGTTTCATTTGAATGATAATGATAATCTTTTCTCTGTGATAATAGCATCCTGGTGAATCATATAGCTCGGGCTGTACACAGGGTTTTAAACTAATTAGTGTGGTGGGGAGGGGTTCAATTGCACAGAAGATTGAAAAATCAAAAAGAAATGTAAGAGCAGAGATGCAGCGTTGTGAATAGGGTGAATAATAATCAAAGGGTGACAGGATGCAGCTGAGATGATTTCATAGAATTACAAAATCATAGAATCCCTACAGTGTGGAAGGAGGTCATTTGGCCCATCAAGTCTGCACCAAGCCTCCAAAGAGAACCTACCCAGACACAACCCCTTATCCCGTCCCTCGTAACCCACATTTACCATGGCTAATCCACTTAGCCTAGACATCCCCGAACACTACGGACAATTTTAACATGGCCAATCCACCTAAACTACACATCTTTGGAGTATGGGGAAAAAACCAGAGCACCCAGCAGAAACCCACACTGTGAGGGTGAGAACATGCAACATTCACACGCACAGTCACCCAAGGCTGGAATCAAACCAGGGTTCCTGACACATAAGACAGAAGTTAGGATTAATGAGTCTGTCTCACTTTGGAGAGATGCTACTGGAAGGTCTTATGAGGAAAGGCTGAGGGACTTGAGGCTGTTTTCGTTAGAGTGAAGAAGGTTAAGAGGTGACTTAACAGAGACATACAAGATGATCAGAGGATTAGATAGGGTGGACAGTGGGAGCCTTTTTCCTCGGATGGTGATGGCTAGCACGAGGGGACATAGCTTTAAATTGAAGGGTGATAGATATAGGACAGATGTCAGAGGTAGGTTCTTTACTCAGAGAGTAGTAAGGGCGTGGAATGCCCTGCCTGCAAAAGTAGTAGACTCGCCAACTTTAAGGGCATTTAAATGGTCATTGGATAAACATATGGATGATAATGGAATAGTTTAGGTTGGATGGGCTTCAGATTGGTTTCACAGGTCGGCGCAACATCGAGGGCCGAAGGGCCTGTACTGCGCTGTAATGTTCTATGTTCTATGTTCTATGGTGGAATGCCACGAGAATCAGTACTAGAGCCACTACTTACCATCTATGTTAATGACTTGGAGGAGTGGGCAGCATACAATCCATCCAGATTTGCTGATGATACAAATGTAAGTAGGATGGCATGTTACGATAAGGGCATAAGGAATCTGCAAGGTGATTATAGATAGGTTGAGTGAGTGGGCAAAACTTGGCAGATCGAATTGAGTGAAGGACTTTTTGAGGTCATGCGTTTTGGTAGGAAGAATTGAAAGGCAGACTATTGTTTAAATGAAGAGAGATGGAGGTAACTGGGTGTTTTTGTGCATCAAAAACAAAAGGTCAGAATGCAGGTGTAGCAAGTAATTGAGAAATTAAGTGAAATTTAGTGCTTTATTAATGGAACATTGGAGTTTAAAAATAGGGAAGTCTTATTTCAACTGTACAGAGCATTTGTGAGACTGCACCTGAAGTACTGTGTACAGTTTTAGTGCCCATATTTAAGAAAGTATACTCTGACATTTGAGGCAGTCCAAAAGAGATACTCATTAGGCTGGTTCCTGGGGTGAAGGGGTTGACTTATCAGGATTACTAAACAGGTTTAGTCTTTATTTGTTAGAGTTCAGAAGAATGAGGGGTGATCTTATTAAATCAGATTATTGGGGTTGGTTTACAGGATTGATGTTGAGAAGAATTTTTCTACTACTGGGGGAATTACAAACTAGTGGCCACAGTTACAGAATAAGGAGTCACTTATTTAAAACTGTGATATGATGGAATTTCTTCTCCCACAGCATAGTGAACATCTGGAATTCTCTACCAGAGTGAGTTGTGGAGGCTAGATCACAAAGTATTCAAAGAGAGGGTAGATAGATAAATACTTTTAAATACTGGGGAGTTGAGGGTTATGAGGAATTGACACAGAAGAGGGGCTGAGGTCTGCGACAGACATGATCTTGTGGAATAGCCAACTCCTGCTCTTCTTTCTTCTGCTCTTGCATATGCCTCCTATCTTTTACAGTTTCTAACCACTTTCTAAGGCCCTGTCAACGTTCTGTTAACCAGGCCTCATTGCACTCACAAGCTTCAGGTTTCAAAAGCATCATTTTTGTCTGTCTCTTATCTCTATTCTCACAGGCAGACAAAGATCAAAGGGCTTCCCAACACCGTTCACAGAGTGTTTTTCAATATTCTAATATGTTAATGAATTACTTACTATTTCAGCTTTGGAGAAAACAACCTCTGTTTAGCATATCAACCACCTTTAGTCTAGGTCCTATTTTACATGAAATGAAAATGCACAGTGTGGTATAAATTTGTCTAGGCAATAAGACAAAATCATATCTAATTGTTTTCAATTTTAAACATTAAAAGTAGCTCTTTTCCCGTATCACCTCTGTAGAAATAAAGTCCGGAAGCACGAATCAGCTCAAAGACACAGACTAACCCTAACCTCCTAACAGTCCTCTACCAATGAGGAAATTCAATCTTTGCCAGGAGATAATACTGATCCTACTCGAGCTTTTGGATTGAAATAAAAACACAGAAATGTGCTGGATGGGTCAATATTGAATTCATTTGATCCATTACGTAACATTGTAATTTATTCCGTAATCCAAACTGGCAGAACAATATAAGGAATCAAAGTAAAACTTTTCAAGCACATAAATTTGCTTTCTAATACCTGAATCAAACAAATTAAAAGAATTCAGATACAACTGTACATCTCTAATGTTCGTTATAAATATTCAGATGTATAAATACTAAAATGTGACAGTTCTGCTGCTTGTAGCTTTCCTTTACCATGCAATCCAATGTATTGAGGTCACAATTTCAATTTTTATGCAAATCAATTATTGTAAATGGCATAAATATCTGATCTTCAGGTAATTGCAACTAGCATGAACAAGTCAAAATCACCGTAATCTATAATGTCAGGGAACCTGATGAAATTTATAAAAGCTCCTCAAGATCAAACATAAAATGTGAATAAATTCAGAGATAGTAGGAACTACCGATGCTGGAGTCTCAGATAACAAGGTGTAGAGCTGGATGAACACAGCAGGCCAGGCAGCATCAGAGGAGCAGGAAAGCTGACGTTTCAGGTCTGGACCCTTCTTCAGCAAAAAAAGTGAATAAATTCAGTGTTTTTCTTTGACTCTGCACAAGCCTAGTATGGAGTAGCATGTTGACAGAATTGGGAATCGGTTCAGAGAGTAGTTGATAACTCTAAAGTTAGAGGGTCATGTTCAAACAGTGACAACATCTTCATGTTTTATTTGATTCCCTTAGGATACTCGTTCAGGGCTTTCCCTTGGTAATAAATAGGTTGATGGGGACAATACACTTGGTCACTAGATACTTAGGGCTGAAAATTCTCATTTCCTGTGAAAATATTTTGTTAAATGAGATTTTTGGCACCAGTCCATGACTTTTCTCTTGCAATCTTCCACTCTTCACCTCATTAATTATGCAGCTGGGCCCTTGGGCTCCTTTCTTAGGGAAGCACTTGGCCGGTGAGGCAGAAATACTTACGCGTGTTGGTATTTTGCACTGCTCACTCCACTAGCGCCATAATTAAAATCCCAGCTGTACACCACTTCAAACATTGCAAACCAGGAACGGATGCTCATGCTGTGGTGTTTGACTGTCACTGAGAACATGGTCCGGAAAACAATGCTCAGTACCCACTTCGCAGATAGGAATCTGGAGATAATGGTGGATGGTGGACAGCAGCATGGTTCCTCTCTCTTGCTGAGTGCCAAAGGAGACCACATCACCAGGACTGTGATAGCAGCTCAGGTCAGTGATGTGTCACAGTCAAAAGAAATGCCCAGCATTGCAGGAAGAAGATTAATGAAAAAGCCCCACTCAAAGCTAAATGCCATAATCTTCTCAGAGGTAGTAGGAACTGCAGATGCTGGAGAATCCGAGACAACAAGGTGCAGGGCTGGATGAACACAGCAGGCCAAGCAGCATCAT
>NC_063347.1:34067733-34101065 GCF_021869965.1 Rhincodon typus
ATGATGCTGCTTGGCCTGCTGTGTTCATCCAGCCCTGCACCTTGTTGCCATAATCTTCTGTCTGCTAATCAACACTCACTGAGCCACCACTCATTCTAACTCCGTCACTGCACACACCTTTCCTCACGACGCAACCCTCAGTTGTGCATGCATGCCATCTATTTAATGGCTCTCACTCACATCATCCTTGCAAACTACTAGCTCTTCCTGCCCTATGCAATTCCTATTTAATTGCTCAAGATACCTCACCACCTCTCTTGCTCCTCAATCACCACTCACTGCTCTTCCATCCAAATGCACCATCTCCTATTCTCAATCTCTCTCCTTGACCATTGCAGGAAAAATGCTAACTTTCTTGCCATTGTCCACACCAGTCCACAGTGGGGAAAGTTCCACCTTTAATAATTTGTCATTTTACACTTCCTACAGTCTACCCCCAAACTAAGAAAAAAACGTTACCAACATCATCACTGAATATTAATATAAACCGAATATGGTGTTCAGTCTTTAAAGTTAACAAGTGGTGTAGATCCAGCACTAATCAAATATTAACATTGCTCTTGAATTTAATTGGCTATTTCTCAAATATAATCCATCAAAAATCAATCTGAAATTCTTTGAGAAGATATTTATCAGCTCTCACTAGAGAATACATTACGATGATGAACTTAATTTACTTTGTTCAATGGAACAGCATGTATGCCTTAAATTTAATTAAGAAAAATCAGATTGCAACATCTGCATCCTCTGTGCAGGGGACTGTACCTCAATTCACATTTTCCAGCTCTTACACAATGGGATATTTTATCACCAATCACATAATTCATACATGGATTTTTAAAAGCAAATATGAAATTACACTCTAGTTTCCTGTCTTAATTTTTATTTAACTAAAATGCATAAACACACATTATAGGTGTGACAAAGTCTGTGTTTTGTACCATATTACCAGGATCATAATATTCAATGATTAGATCAGATTAACTAATTTATTTAATTTGCAGATGCTTTCATCGACTTAAATAGAATCTTCATTCTCATTCTAAAGACTTTAAATTCAATTCCTGATTTGATTTGCATTGAGAGTTGTTTATGTTTTGCTTATTTCAGTAACAGAATTGTATGTTCCTTTTATTTGTGGTAGAATCTGACTCTCACTACATAAATTTGCAAAAATGAGGTTAATGCTGTGACATTCTGACCAAAATAACATGAACATATTCATAAATTACTAGTTCTCCAAATCGATATTAATGCCCAGTTTATTCCACACAATGCAACATTCTAGCTCTTGCTCTGTGGCACTGTAGGTTAGGGCATTCAAGAGCATATCCAATGAGGTTTTTACTCTTAGCAACCTTTCAAGCCAAAGTTTTCCAGATCCCCATCAGGCTCTGGGCAAAAAAAACTTCTCACTCTTCTAATCTTCTAATACCTACTTTCAATTTATGCCCATTGGTTATTGACACTTTTAATGAAAGAACTAGATAGAGACATACAGCACGGAAACAGACCCTTCCGTCTAACCAGTCCATGCCAATCATAATGCCAAACTAAACTAGACCCACCTGCCTGCACCTGGCCCATATTCCTCCAAACATTTATTATTCATGTACTTATCCAAATGTCTTTTAAACATTGTAACTGTACCTGCATCCACTACTTCCTCTGGAAGTTCATGCCACACATCTAACCACTCCCTGTGTAAAAAAAATTACCCATGTGTTTTTTAAATCTTACTCCTCTCACCTTAAAAATATGTCCCCTCGTCTTGAAATCCTCTACCCGATGGAAAAAACATCTGCCATTCACTTTAGCTATACCCCTCAACTTTTTATAAACCTCTATAAAGGTCACCCCTCAATCTCCCAGTGAAAAAAATGTCCCAGCCTATCCAGCCTCTCCTAATAACTCACACCCTCCATTCCCAACAACATCCTGGTAAACCTTTTCTGAATCCTCTCCAGTTTAGTAATATCCCTGCTATCATAAGGTGACCAGAACTGGACAAAGTATTCCAGAAGTGACCTCACAAATATCCTGTACAATCTCAACATAGCATCCAACTCCTATACTCAAAAGTCTGAGCAATGAAGGTAAGCATGCTAAACGCCTTCTTAACAACTCTATCTATATGTGACACAAACTTCTAAGAATTATGTACCTGAACCCCTAGGTCTCTCTGTTCTACAACACTACCCAAGGCCCTACTTTTAATTGTATAAGTCCTGCCTGTGTTTGTTTTACCAAAATGCACTACCTCATATTTATCCAAATTAAACTCCATGTGCCGCTCTTTAGCCCATTGATCCAATAAATCAAGATCTCTTTGTAATCTTAGATGACTTCTTTACTGTCCTCTACACCACCAAGTTTGGTACCATCTGCAAACTTACTAACCATGCCTTCTATATTCTCATCTAAATCATTCATATAAATAACAAACAAAAGTGGACTCAGCACCAGTCCCCGTGGTAGACCACTGATCATAGGCCTCCAGTCCGAAAAACAATCCTCCATCATCACTCTGCCTCCGGCCATTCAGCCAATTATGTGTCCAATTGGCAAGCTCACTCTGAATCCCATCTGGTCTAACTTTACTAATTGGATCATGTGGAACCTTGACAAAAGATTTACTGAAGTCTAAGTAAACAATGTCTATTGCTTTGTCTCATCAATTGTCTTGGTTACTTCATCAAAAAAAAATCAATCAAGTTTGTGAAATGTGATTTTCCTCATACTTAGCCATCCTGACTATCCCTAATCATTCCTTGCCTCTCCAAATGCATATAAATCCTATCTTTCAGAATCACTTCCAACAACTTAACCACCGCAAAACTCAGACTCACAGGTATACAGTTTCCAGGCTTCTTCTTACACCCCTACTGAAACAAAGCTAAAGCATTAGCCACTCTCCAGTCATCCAGCACCTCACCCGCAGTTATAGTTACAGATCTTTCACATTCACTGTAATCTTCTAATAATTTTACACCTCTCAATTATTTATGATGACCTTTTATAACTGTATTGTTAGCCCTCACCAAGAGTCTTGAAGTCAACGCTGGTCACAACACATTAGGAAGGATAGAAGAGTTCTTGAGAGTGTGCAGAGGAGATTTACTGGAATAGAGATTTTAACCACAGGATTCAGCTGGGGAAGCTGGGGGCTTTATCTTTGCAGCGAAGGAGATTGACAGGATGTTTGATAGAAGCTGAAAAAGATGACGATAACTTTGGATGACAAGGAAACAAAACTCTCACCATTAGGTTAAATTGAGGACTATGGGACCCAGATTTTAGGTTTTGGGCAAGACACAAAGAGGTAATACGAGGAAGAATTTATTTTATGCAGCAAGTCAGAATGACCTTGATTTCATTGTCCAGGAGGGTGGGCAAAGTAGAAAATAATCAACTATTTCAAAAGGAAGTTGGACGGTCAGTTGAAGGCAATAAACCTGCAGGGCACCAGGGATTGAGCATGGGAGGTAGGCTGACTGGATTCATTTAATTGATGTGCTAAATGGTCATCTCTTTTGCCATAAATTATTCTGTAACTCTTATTAAATCTCTTTTCCACCTCCTCTGTTCCAAAGGAAACAATGATAGTCTATCTAGTCCTACTGACATCCTCGTAAATTTCCTCTGAAGCCAATCTAATGTGATCATATCCTTCCTGTAATGTAGCAACCAGAACTGTCTGTGATGCTTGATAAAACACCATTAATTTGGCTATTGCTGAAGTTCTAACATAATTCCCCTGTTCCATGTTCTGTGCCCCAGTTAATAAAGGATAATATCACACATGCCTCTTAACCACCTTACCCACCCAGCTGCCTTTAGAGATCTGTGACTCAAGGCCCTGCTGTTCCTCTACACTCCTCTGCATCCAACCATGTGTTGAGTAATATCATGCAAAATGTAATACTTCACAGTTTATCGCCAAGAACTATTTCAGTGCAAAACATCCAATTACAATTGGAAAAAGAAAACTTTTATTATTAAACGTGAGGGTACAGTTTCTGCTTCGAGAACCATCAACAATCGGGGCACAGATAACACTTGAAAATATTTTGGGTTTCTGAAGTGAAGTTATGGTTCAGGTTTCTGCTGCAACTCATTTTCATACTCATAAAAGTGAAATGTTCTATAAGCTAGAAAAAAAAATCAGTCAGCCCAGCATAATATAATTGTTTATTTTGCTTTCCTTGCATTAAAAAACATTCATGTTTTAAGAGTGGTAATCTGATGTATTTTTATTACCATCGCTTAAAATTGGTTTTCCACAAAGGAATACATTTTTAATCAGTATCTGGCCCTCTGCCTATGGGTATAAGAACAGCTGGATGTTTGATGACCAAGGGCGTTTTTCTAATCCCATTTCCGGCACGTAGACAGCAGCTTCGTATCCTATGGCGTTGCAAGTGCTCATCTAAATAGTTCATAGAATCCCTCCAGTGTGGAAGCAGACTATTCGGCCCATCGAGTTCACAACGGCCCGCTGAACAGCATCCCACCTAGACCCATGCCCCTACCTTATCCCTGCATTTCCATGGCTAATCCACCTAGAATGCACATTCCTGGACACTATGGGCAATTTAGCATAGCCAGTCCACCTAACCTGCATACCTTTGGACTATGGGATGAATCTGGAGCACCCAGAGGAGACCCAGCAGATACGAGGAGAATGTGTAGACTCCACACAGACAGTCGACTGAGGGTGGAACTGAACCTGGGTCCCTGGCGCTGCGAGGCAGCAGTGCTAACACTGAGCCACTGTGCTGCCCTCAGTTCTAAAATGTCTGAGGTTTTCTTGCCTCTACCAACTTTTCTGTGCTAGAAAAAACTGTGATTTAATCCAGCCCAATCAAAGTCACATTTCTTCATTTTCCACACATAATTTGACCTTTTCTGCTTTGAATAAAGTGGATCATTTTTCAGCAATGTCTTAAACCATGACATATAAAACAACCAACACAATGCAGTTGTGGTATTGCCCGGCACTCAGAATTTCATCCCTGTTTTAGTGCATGCAGCCACTACAGCTATAATGATAAAAGTGTCTTTAAATCATATATTTCAAAGCAATAGTATACAATTAATTAATAATTGCCAAAATAAGCAGTGTTGTTAATCTAGCTATCAATTATTTGTGTTCTATTAGAACGCAAGCAGAAATATAAACTGTCATACTAAATGAACATTCCCATTAATAGATTTCCACAGGGTGTCATAATCGGTTTGTATGCAGTGCATCATAATAGTTGTGCGAACATCATAATATCTGACATTTTATTTTGAAAGCTTACTTTCCCCACTTACTTAAAAAAGAAAATTCCTACTCATTCATAACTGCACCTTAGTTTGACACCATGCCAACATAACCTGCATGCTTTCAGTCTTAACACTTGGGCAAATGATAACTCAGTGTATCATCTGCTAATGCATTTGGCCCAGGAAGCTTTTTAGTCCCTGCTGAAACTGACAGATTCATGGGGGCACATCACTAAACTGCAATGCTACAAGGGAATAAACCTAAGCAAACAATACCTGTAATTGTATATAAATTAAAATATTCTGAGATTTGCTAATGATGTGAGCCTGAATGCTTATCATTTCAGCTCAGCTATTTGCAGAAGAAACCAAGTCCAAGACAATGGATGGAAGTGTTTTTCTTTTGATGGCTATAAGTTTATGACACCAGCTTTATCACTGCCAATTTCTCAACAACCTCAGTAGTCATTTAATACATGTAAGCTTGAATGACCAGTAACACATTGGGAACCCTGAAATCCTCATATTTTGCCTCTGTTATAAACTGTAAAGCTTTATCAATGACTTCACCCCTCATCCTAACTTCCAATGCCACAGTTTCAGGCTCAATGAGACTTTTCAGAAATATGATTCAACCCTGTGGTGAGCCTGCACCTGTTACAAAATGCTGCCAACAAACACTTCTATTGTCACCAAAATCCTCAGCAACATCTTTGCAACCTCCATACTCAAGCATTTCTCTTTGTTAACCTTCCATTCTTCTCCATACCTAAACTTTAACTCATTCAAAACACTCTAGCCCATATCCTGTTCCACACCATGTCCAGTTCACCAATCACCTCTCATGTTTCCAGTGCCCCAACGTCTAAAATTTAAAGTTCCTACGACCCAGATTTTGCTAGATTAATAAAATGGAAGCTATCAGTATTTGCCGTTATTACACAGCAAGTCTGACAGGAACTTTTGGCATATCTACCTGTGAAGTTAAACATGAAATCCAGATGCTGCTGTCAGAAATGCCATGCTCTGCACAAGATGCATTGCAGTCGCAATGGGAAAATTCACTGAAATCACTCTAATGGCCAGAACTTTGGGTAATTATCCACTACTCTGACATTTAAGACAGATGGAAATTTAAGAAAAGTGCATTCAGCTGCGAGTTTTGAACATCATAATAAGTCATAATTTACTGCTGATCAATGTTTATGACTCAGAAAAATGAATTGTACCATTCTGGAACAGGACTACAGAAATGTCAGTTGTTTCTGACATGATGCATGGTTGAAACTGAAGCAGCTCCATCGCCCATGCTGGCATTCTCACACAAAGCTTTGAGGTAAATTTGCAGTTAAAAGGAGAAACAATCTGATGATATTTGGTTTTAGTAACGTTGATTGAAAAGAGAGAGAGAAGAATTAGCATTTGTAGACAGAATGTCTATCATATGCTCAAGGTGTCCCAGTTATGTACATTTTAATTATAAGAAATGGAGCAGCCAATTTGTGTACAGCAACCATCCACAAGCAGCATGTGATAATCACCTATCAGATAACCTTCTTTAATGATGTTATATGTCGGCCAGGAATTCATGGAAAACTTAAGGGCTCTTGTATAGTATCTCTATCATTGAGTCAGAAGGTCTGGGTTCAAGTCCATCTGCTCCAGAGGCACATCATTACATGTCTGAATAGGTTAATTGAAAATATCCACCATGTAAAATTTCTATGTTCCTTTTCAAAACAGTACAACAGGACATTACTGCCTGAGAGCAGTGTTCAGTTTTAACGTTTCATCCAAAAAGATGGCAGCATCCCCTCTGTACTCAAATGTAAGCCTAGAATATCTGTTATAGTTCCTGCAGTGACACTTGAATTCACAAACTTCTGACTCAGGGATAAGAGCCCAATGAACGATGCGTTCATTGCAACTCCCTGTTTTTCTCTGTATAATATTATTCTGATGCATAATATTTGTCCTGTGATTTTTACCACTCTTTTGCAAGGGCCACGATTTGATGTCTCAATTGAACAATGGCACTTCCAGCAATGCAGGGCCCTCAGTATCACACCACCCCCAAATTAAATAATGCTGTCGAGATTACAGCAACAGAGCACACTTCTTCAAATGTTGTGGTTATCATATTTTTGACCACATTTACTTAAATGTCCCAAACTTGCTGCTTAAAGCAAGCCAAGTTGCTTAAATACTTTTCAGCGCCATCATAATTATTGCTACAGCATGAATTTGTCTTAAATCTCAATTACCACCCAGTACTTAAATAAATAGTACTGCAGTAAATCTGTAATTGTACTGCTTACCACTGACTCATAACTTGAAGATTTTTATCTGGCTGTTGGTTGCAAGCATAGGAGTACTCGTTACTATATTGTATTTACGATGCAATTATATCTCTTACATTATCAACAGTGGTCAAACTTGGGAAGAGGCAGGAAAGTACAAGTGAAGGAGAAGATCATCCGTAATCTTACTGAAGGGCAGAGCAAACCTGAGGGGCCAAAAGGCTGACTCATGCTTCTACCAATGCTTTTATTCGGCAATTACTGTTATAAATTCTAATATCTCCAGTAATTATTGAGTTCAACATAAAGTCTTTAGATGGATTGTGTCACGCATACTATCCATAGAAACATAAAAAACATGAACAGAAGTAGGCCATTTGGCCCTTTGAGCTTGCTCCACCATTCAACTTGATCATGGTTAATCATCCAACTCAAAATCCTGTTCCCACTTTCTTCCCATTAGCCCTAAGAACTATATCAAACTCCTCCAAGTCTAGTAATAAGTTGCTCCCAAGGAATGAAAAGGAGCTGATGAAAGTATTTTAGTTCAGTAACAAAGGTCATGAAACACAAATTTTTTATTGACCAATGCACCATTAGTGGCAAGAATTTCTAATAAAATTTAGATTTGATATCAATTTTAGATGGAAAACTAGGTCTTCAAAAAAATATATTAAGTTATTCGTTGAGGACCAGTAGCAGATAACAATAACTTCATGAGCCGGTGGCCAAGTTTGCGGGGATAATAGGAGAAATTTAATTGCATTTTAGGTACTATACAGAGCTGAGCTCTCATATAAATCCTTGAAACTAACAGCTAGATAATAACAATTAAGCAATAAGCCAATAGTAGGCAGTGCAATTACAGATGCACTGTAATACTCTGTACTTTAAATACAGGGTGATGATTGAATTTTATGTCTGTTAAGCCAAGTTAATGCCATAGCTTCCTTTCTGAAGCACCATGGAATATGTGTGTAGAAATCATAATGAAAGCTTCTGCAGTAAGACGTGTGTAATTCTCCTTTATGCACCAATCACCTGCAAAAATTAAGTTCTGAAGAAGGGTCACTGGACCTGAAATATTAAGTTTGATTTCTCTGCACAGATGGGGCCAGACCTGCTGAGATTTTCCTGCAATTCCTGTTTTTGTTTCTGATTTCCAGCATCCGCAGTTATTTTGGTTTCTTTTTTATTTTGCAAAAAATTAACAGCTTGTATGGGTGAATCAGTTGTACAATCACCACACTGTTATTGGTCCTGACAGGATGCAGCCTTGCTGGGTATTTGGATCAAGGTTGTTCTCAAATCTCAAACGGTCCAAGCTCTTTTAAAAAGTCACTCTAACCTCCCCTGCCACTAGGTTAATACAAATTCTGGCCTGAATTTTGTGTTTATCTCATGGACGGCTGTACACAAAGTATTCATAAACTTGAGAGCAGAAGTTTGCTTACATCAGTCTCATCTAGCTTGGCACCATCTATAGGAGAGTTGAGAAATAGGCAAGCTCTTTAACCAGACTTAAAAATCTTCATCATGACAGGCTGGTATTGAATAAGACGTAAGAGTTTTATCAATCATATCCGGATCCCAGCCTCCTTCTAAACTGCTCACATCCAGGTTAGCAGAGATCAGATTTGTTTAATGGGATGGAGTGGGTGACTGAAGGCAACCAAGCCATTTTCAGACTAAGATTCTTTAGCACCATTTTCTCAACTGAAACTGCTCCTTCCCACTTGTTTCTGAAACCCATCATTGTCAATACAGGTGTAAACAAGGATGCAAAAACTCCAAGCCTAAATTAGATGCAAATCACATACAGAAAATAAATTAAGGATGTGGGGAAAATACAATTAGGACAGCAAAACCAAAGATGACAAGTGGTAAAAGCAAAACAAAACGTTAACATTTGCAAAAACTTGAAAATAATTAATGACTGAAAGAATGAGACTCTACATTTATAATTTAAATTTTCAGGTGGGTGAGATTGATTGTTTCAGAATTTACTGGTCCTAACTTTATTTATGGCATATTTATTGGAAAACCAACATCCAAGTTGAAGGCATTGCATTTATTTCAATGGAAAATTGATTAGCATGGATTATAACTACCTATGGTATAGAGCAGAGGTGTATCTTCAACAACAACTTCCTGTTTCCGTGTTTAATTGTGCTTGAATGGCCACTGAAAGTTGTTGGGTTTGCTATAAGTAACAGTGGTACTCATTGTTATACCTATTTGGGTCATTGTGGCTTTTGTTTTGTCCTTGAATCTGCCATATTTATTCCTCCCTATGCACTGCAGTTCCACCATGGAGTCAAGCCATTGTGGATTTGCTTTCCTAAGAGTATTGATACTTTTTTTCTGAGTTACCTTAAACTGTACAGATAAAACTTGGAAATAAATGAATGCAATCTAAATGAGAGAAAATGTCAGATCAGAAGAAACAAATGTAGCTTGAATTAATCCATCCTTTGAACAAATATGATAAATTGTGCACTCAGAGGATGTGCACTCAGAGGATGACCTCACAAAGGATGCAACTCACTTAAGTTATTTATATTCTAAAGGAGCTTTTTTCTGGACAGAAGTCCCTTCTTTGCAAAAAAAAAATGACATACATTACTCATGGCCATTCCTTTTGATAATCAATTTTAATGAACATCATGCTGCTAAGGAACCAAACCACAAAGTAAACTTTATCAGAGCGTCAGTGTTAGTGGCCTTTGCAAGGGTCAAAATAAGACAACCGACAGACAATACCAATTTGGGAAATTAGCTGAATGCCATCCAGTATGCTTCAACTTTTCAAATCTCTTAAGCTTATGAAATATTTTGGTGATACCTTTCTCAGGCTACGACCTACAACTATTCTCAGCAACTAATTTAGAAAGTTTTCATTAACCTTGAGTGAGAATGAAGGGAACTGGCAACTGGAAGACAATCTTCAGTAATTTCCCAATCTCTCTCAAACTGAGAATAAATAAAATTCAAGAATAGCAGTTGCATATCTTGAGAAACATTTTAACAATAAAACACTATCATTTATTTGTGTCATACTCCATATGGATACAGATGCCTTATTTGACTATATTCCCCGTTTGAACAAAACATATTTACAGCAAAAGACTAATAATGATAAATGCACAACAGTCATGCCTGATTTACACATGTACATATACATCTCTTACCTGGGTTTTTAGTGTTATGGACTTAATCAAGTCACAAATTCCCATTAGCTGCCATTTTAGCCAGATGTACGAGTACAGGTGAGTCAGAGTTTTTTATTGGATTAAGAGCCTCCCAGGTTGTTTAGTAAGAAATTTTGAATGAAACACGGCAAGATTTTTTTCAGGTCCACTGAAGAAAGATTTAAAGAACCCTTCACCTGTAAGTAACTGGATCTTAAAATCTGTACACTGCTCTACTGTTTGGATTGCCAGGAAAATTTTTCAACTTGCAGATTACTTCTTTCTGGCTCTTGGATCATAACTACAGTCAGCATGTTTTACTGACATTTACCACCAGCTTCATTTGAATGGAACACAAATTGGTGTGAGGAGTAGCATCAACAGCAAACTCAGTGATTGGCGCGAGAAGCAGCAGAACCTATTGGAAGGCAGAAAGTAAGACTCCGCTCATAAGTGTATTTCCAGCACTGAGGAGCCACTTTCTCGGCTCTATTTGAAGAGGAGTACATTAGGAATCTGTATTTAGTAAGTTTTCATTAACCTTGAGTGCGAACTGCAACATGGCTTGCTCTCTGCTAGATTAGGAATCCATGTTTTGTTGGGAACTCATGCCAGGAGTAGGCTAATTTGTTCTGAGCATGCTTCATCATTCAATTAGATCTCGACTCATCAGAACTTCAACTGCATTTACTCACCACAGCTCCATATCTTGAGATACTATCACTTAACAAAAATCTATCAGAGTTCTAAAGAAGAGTCACTGGACTCTGAATGTTAACTCTGCTTTCTCTCCACAAATACTGCCAGACCTGCCAGTCTCTCCAGCAATTTCTGCTTTTGTTTCAGATTTCCAGCATCCATAGTTCTTTGTTTTATTATAAAAATCTATTAAGTTCAGTCTTCAACATCTCAAATGTCCTTGCTCTTTAGTGGAGAGAAGTCTAGGTTTCTACTACCACTTTATGGGAAAAAATGATTCCTGACGTTCCTAAATAGATTAGCTTTAAGTTTAAGATTATAGCCACCCACTTCCCATAGTTCTTGAATGTTCCACCAGTGCAAAGGTTCTTTGTATGTAACTACCAAACTTTTTTGACCTCAATGTGCCTCAATCAGAACAACCTGACATCTTCTATAGTCTTGAGGAGAATGAGCTAAATTTATGCAATATAATTTAATCCACTAATCACTTTATAGTTTGATTTTCTCATGAATCATCTTGCAAGGCCAATACATCTCCCTGTTTGTGGTGCTCAAAACAGAACTCTGTTATGGATCATGGTTATATACAACTAAAACTCAATTTTCTCTCTTTGCACTCAATTTGAGAATTAGGAAATAAACAGTATAATTTTAGACTTTTTCCATTTGTCTACCCACATTAAACAATTTGTATACTTGGACTGACAAATCTCAGCTCCTCTACGCTTCCTAATTTTTCAACATTTAGGAAGTAGTCTAAGTTTAACTTCCAGCTTTAGAATAAAAAACCTCATAATTACTCGCATTGACCTCTGTCTATCGTGAGTTATTTTTCCCACTTACTTCACCTTGCTCCCATCTGCTCTGCCTATTGCCCCTTCTACTTTGGGATCATCTGCAAAATTGTCAATTCTCTATTCCTCAACTCAATTCATTTTAATTATGGTGACAAGCTAAGGCCCTGGGGAAACAGATCCCTGGGGAACACCACTCTAAGAGTCTTATTAACATCAGCCATATTCTCCACCCACTCTGTTTCCGATGACCAATTACTCCACAGCTAAAATCAAAAGGCGGTTACCTATCTCTGTCCTTTCTATGTGCTTTCCTATTACCAATGACTTCTCATGTGGCACTTTATCAAACCCTACTGGAAGTCCATATAGATAATAAAATAGACTATGAAACACTACAACCTCTTCCAAAAGTATTACTCGATTAGTCAGACATGACTTACATTTAACATCACTGCAGGAGATCCCCAGGGTGTATTTTTATATCAACCTGTTCAGACACGTCTTAGGCAGGTGGGCCTTAAGGCTCTCATGTCTTTAGAGCTAGGTTCCTCAGGGTAGATACCTTTAATCAACCAGTTTAGAGATGTTATGGCACACCTGTGGAACATGTGCGACTTGAACTCAGGCCTTCAGGTCATCAGATGGGGTACTGAGTACAAGAGTTGGCAGGTCATGTTACAGTTGTATAGGACTTTGGTTCGACCACATTTGGAATACTGCGTACAGTTCTCGTCGCCCCATTACCAAAAGGATGTGGATGCTTTGGAGAGGGTGCAGAGGAGGTTCACCAGGATGGTATGGAGGGCACTAGCTATGAAGAGAGGTTGAGTAGATTAGGATTATTTACAGTAGAAAGGTGGAGGTTGAGGGGGAACCTGATTGAGGTCTACAAAATCATGAGAGGTATAGACAGGGTGACTAGCAAGAAGCTTTTTCCCCCAGAGTGGGGGACTCAATTACTAGGGGTCACGATTTCAAGGTAAGAGGGGAAAAGTTTAAGGGAGATATGCGTGGAAAGTTCTTTACGCAGAGGGTGGTGGGTGCCTGGAACGCGTTGCCAGCAGAGGTGGTAGAGGCGGGCACGATAGCGTCATTTAAGATGTATCTAGACAGATAAATGAATGGACAGGGAGCAGAGGGATACAGATCCTTGGAAAATAAGCAACAGGTTTAGATAGAGGATCTGGATCGGCGCAGGCTTGGAGGGCTGAAGGGCCTGTTCCTGTGCTGTAATTTTCTTTGTTCTTTGTTCTGGCCCAGAGGTAGGGACACAAGAATCCCAGGTTCATAATGGTACTGTCCTAGTCCCCCAACCATCTTTAGTTGTTCCATCAATTACTTTCCCTTCAAAATAAGGTGAAATGGGAATGCTTGCAGCTGAATTTACATGCTCAGCACCATTCAGCATTTCTCAGATACTGAATCAATCCTTGCTCACAAACACCAGGATCTGGACAAATTTCAGACTTGGGCAACCAAAGGGCAAGTGACATTCTTATTACTCAAATGCCAGGCAATGACTATCTTCAACAAGATAGAATCTAAGCATCTTCTTCTGATATTCAACCACATTATCATTACTGAATCCTCACCATCAACATCTTTGACTTGAAGCAGAGTAGTGCAGCCATATAAACACTGTGGCTACAAGAACAGGTCAGAGGCTGCAAATTCTATGGTGAGTAACCCACCTCTGACTCTCCAAAGACTCCTAACGTACATCTTTTAGATGTTGAGTAAGGTGATGGGCCAATTTCCACTTGCTTGTATGAGTACAGGTCATGCAACACTCAAGAACATTGACATCATCCAAGGCAAAGCAACCCAGTTGACGAGCATCCATTCCACCAATTTAAATATTAATTCCCTCTATCATCAACAAACAGTTGTTGCAGCGTGTACCATCTGCAAGATGCTTCCAGAAACTCATTAAAGCTCCTTCAACAATAACTTCCACCACCTAGAAAGACAAGGGCAACAAATGAATGGGAGCACCACCACCTGCAGGTTTTTCTCCAAGCCACAGTCCTGGCTTGGAACGACAGTAATGTTTCTGCACCGGCGCTTGGTCAATATCATGGAACTCCCTATGTAACAGCATTGTGATGTGCCTACATCACATAGACTGCAATGGTTCAAGAGGGTACCTCACCGCCACCTCAATGATTATTAGGAATGGACAATAAATACTGGCTTTGCCTGTGATCCTCACAACCCAAAAACAAACATAAAATTCATTCCTGTCAGTCTGTATTTATATGAATAGAATGCTTAATATCTCAGTTAAATGTAATAAGGTAAAAAAGTGTTCAGATTTTGTTACCTGCTCCAGTGGGGTGTATAATAACATCTTTGAATAGGTTGGTTAGAAAATATCTGTTAAACGTACGTATTAGGGGTCTGTGGTGCGATGGTAGTGTCACTACCTCTGAGCCAGGATGCCTAGGTTCAAGTCACACCCACTCCGTAGGTATGTCATGGCATGCCTGAATGGGTTAATTTATAAAATATCTATGAAATGTATCAGAAGAAGAGCCATCCTGAAGGAAGAGAGTGTGTATCTGAATGGAGAAGCAAACTCTTATGTGAAGAAAATAAAAAGGATCTTCCAAAATATGTTGGTCAGAATTTATGCTTCATTAATAGTCTGGAAGTTTTGTTACCATTGATAGGAGATGATGGTTTCCTAAAAGTCTTCCAATTTCACTATGACATACTTTCAGTTAGAAGCTTTGAATTTGAGTTTGTTTTTGAGATAGCTGCGAGTCCTGGAAGACAGATGATTGAAACTAGGTCGAAGGTGGCTGAATATAATTTTCCACCATTATTTTGAGAAGCAAGACCATAAAGGTGAATGGAAAAATAAGATCAATGCATGGAAATGGGATGCTTCTCGATCGAACAGAAAGCAAGGAATGGGCCTGACTCTTCTGCTCCCTGCCAGAAGTAAGGACAGCTGCAAAGCGTTCTTGAAGCTAGAAACCTAGCAGCTGCATAGCAAAGGTACAGACATCATCTTCAACTTTACAGAACAATTTATTTATAAGATGATTTATAGAATGCCTATGAGGCTTGGCTGGACTTTGACAAATTCAGAAAACTGGATAATGTTTTTTTTTGAAGAAAACATCATAGAGTTCAATTGATTAAATGAAAGATTACAGAAATTCCACTCAGAAATTCTTACATGTGGACTTGCTTTCAAATTGATGGAGTCAGTTGTGATATTAAACACGGGTAAGCTCTTAGTGCTAAGCAGAGTTAGATTCAAGGAGAGAGACACAATGACAGATCAGACATCTGAAGCTCTACAAGAATCTTTTTGGACAGCATTGATTTTCAGCTGTTTCTATGATAAAAAGAGGATCATCAGCTAAAAACGGAGGATATAAAGCACTCTGGGGCCCTTAGAATATGGGTCCCAAACAGCTGCATGAAAGAAGAATCACATAAGTAAACTGAGAACAGAAACCCTCTTGACAGCTGTAACAGGCATCAGGGATAGGGCAATTATGGAAGAAAATTGAATCCTTGGAATAATCAAGAGTTAGTTAGCAGACACTTTCACTGTGACTCAAATGTTATCATGTGCTGAATTGTCCAAAAAGGAATACAGGGTTTTGAGATGACACATGACATTGAAGATACAGAAGGAGAGGATGAATTCACCGGCCAATCAGAGGGAATTATATTGGTCACCAGAAGCTTTAGTCTGATAATGAGCATTCAATTCATTCAGTCACATGGTTCTAGATAATGGGTGCACATTCATGGTATGTGTAGTGGACTGGTTAAACTGCTACATGGATTGTATAGTAGGAAAACTGAAGCAAGGTCAACAAACGTGACACATTTCAGATTCATTGAAGGCACATTGAAAATCACTGAAAAGATTAGTAATTCCATGCAAGATAGTTGGGCTAAATCACTTCATAAGTACTGATGTAGTATCCAGTGAAATACATTTAATGTGAAGTAAGCCTTCAATGAAAAAGGCCCAAATTAAGTTAGATATGACAAAATGATTATCTTTAGGAGATGTGTAGATTTGCAGTTTTTCAAAGTTGGAATATTACTGCCTTCTTTTCACTAGCCTGAAGCAGAATGTTCAGGAGATAATAATGCTATCCAGGGACAAGGATTTAAAGAAAAAGAGGCAAATCATTTCTAAGGTACATTAACAGTTTTCACATCCAGTTTGTCACAAATCAAAAATTTTGTTAAAGGATGTAGGGGCACTGGATAAAGAAAATGCAAAGCATTGAGGATATACCTATGGGAAATTCATAATTACATGAATCTGTATATTGGAGCAATATACATGGCTATAGAAAGTCCTTTACATAATAGGATTTGAGAGAGAAATCATGCTGTAACTGATGAAATTCACAAAAAATTTTAGCTTATCAACCGAACTGTAAATTGACAGCTGCTTTAGCCTGGGGAGTACATGCAAAAAAAAGACATACTTCAGATTACTGGGGACTACATCACCCTATCAATTAGTCTATGGTATAATTACAAAAATACCTCTATAACTTGGGATCATCCCACAACTTTGAAAGGGACTACAATTATTTGATTTGATTTGATTTATTATTGTCACATTACCATGAAAAGTATTGTTTTGCATGCTAACCAGACAGCTCATACCTTAAACGAGTACGTTAAGATGACAGAACAGAATGCAGAATGTAGTGTTACAGCTGCAAGTTCCCTTGTTATCCAGATGTTCCAGGGATCAGCGTAGGGCCAGGGGGATGGTGTTTGCTGTCGACCTACTGCGATGGGAGGCGAATTGTAGTGGATCAAAGCAATCTGAGGACTTATGTTTGCCATTATTAACTTTTCGAAGCACTTCACAATGATGGATGTCAGAGCTGCCAGTCGATAATCATTAAGGCACGTTGCCTGATTTTGTTTTGGTACCGGGATACTAATGGTCTTCATATATTGTGTAAGCCTTGCCACAGTCAACGGGTGCTTTGGTGTTAGTCTGAGACACTAGTTTAGTCTGCGACACTAGCTAAGTCTGGTATTGTCTCTTGGCGTCTCCGACGGCTTGTGAAGATCATTCCTACATTTCATCTATATGTCAGGGTCACCCGACTTGAATGTCTCAGACCTGGACTTCAGTAGGGAGTGGATCTTCTGGCTCATCCATGGTTTCTGGTTGGGAGCACTTGGATTAATTTCTTTGGCACGCAGTCTTCTACGCATTTACTGATGAAGTCTGCGATGATGGTAGCATACTTATTTAAGTTGGCCAAAGAGTTCTTGAATATGGACCAGTCCATCGATTCCAAGTAGTAACTTAGAAGCTCATCCATTACCTCAGAGCAGCATTGTATGACTTTCTGTACTGGATCCTTACACTTCAGTTCAATTTAGTTCAATTTTTGAAGCCTATCTTAAATGCCATGCATGCAGGCAGAAAAACATTTAAGTCACAAACTCAAAAATGATTAGGAGAGCTTTGAGGTATATTGTCATCAGAAAGGAATTTTAATCCTGGTGACATGGCATACTTAAAGACAAAGCAAAAATAAAAGCTCCAGGAAAAACAATGTTGGCAAAACAATCATCTTGCAGCATGGTGACCAAACTGTTCAGAGCACATTCCACAAGCCTATTAGCACTGATTACAAAATGATAGAGTCTGAACTAATGATGGAAATGGAAGATGTCACCAAGCACTTCACAAAAGTTGTAAGGACATGTCTTTTTATTTGTGATCTTTAATAAAAAAAAAAACTGTGGACTGAAATGAGAATGAGCTGCTTTTAAAAACCAACATTTGAAAGTGTGGCTGTATGTTTTTAAAACAAATAACCTGGCACCAATTGCAGACATTGTGTCAACAACTGTTTGAATATGCAGTAATTGAAGTCTGAGTTGCAGATGATTTGGAGCTGAGGGTGTGTACAGATGTGGCTCTTGTTGGTAACAAGATGTTGATTGGTCTATGGACTAGTGACCAATTATTGATGACAGAGACCTTTTGCCTGCCAACAACTGAGAGATTAATTCTCAGGTAACTGAACAGCTTGGAGCTGGGAGCAAGTTAGAGAGGTGTTTAGTTCTCCCCCAGTTTGGGAGCATTGTCTCTGTTCTCTGTAATCAAAATGAACTTTATGCGTGAAGAGAACCAGTTTTATCTTCCTTGCAACAGTTCTTGGAAGCTGTGATCCTTAACCGATACGTCAGAAACTTTTTAATAAGTAAATTGGACACCTTGTCTGAAAGTCAGGTAAATTGGGGAACTTTGTGTACTTTATGAAATCTTTAATTTTTGCGAAGATTCCAGGAATAAATGAAGCTCGATTTCCAGTGCATTACCTCAGTGAGTTGTCATTGTTCACACAGATTTGTAGCTCAGGAATATGGGTCACATCTGGGCAACCAGCAAGTGAGTAAATTCTCCAATAGCAGGGTAAGTGAGCTTAAGGATTCTCCCAAAACTTTCAGTCGTATGCCCATGCACATGTATATCAATTGATGTCAAAGCAACATTGCAAGGGCATCATTTTCAAACTGAAGTATTCTTAAAGCTTCAAAGATGTTAGAAAAGTGGAAGGGAAATTATGGAGGTTAAACCTATATATTTAGGGGCTAAACAATGAAGCCAATGTGTAGTATCTTTCAGTTAGGTCTCCAGTACTAAAAAGTGTTGCAACAAAAAGCAGATCCAGAAATATTTTATTTGAACTTTGAAAAGAAACAGAATCTTGATCTTGCAATTTTACCGTTCCCCATGTGAAGACCCATCATATTGAACTTTGCTTCCAACTGTCCTTTGACCCCTGATGTTACACTTTAATGATGCCCACCTTGGTGCTCTACACTGTCCCTTTGGAGGCCACTATAAATGACGTGTACTCCTCCACGCACCAATGGAATTGCGTTATAGCCAACACAAGTTCACATTTTAGAAATAGCATTACCCTATTCGTCAGTCGCATTATAGCCAATTCATGTTGCTGGAACACGCATTATAGCAGAACCGACTATATTGTGGTCACTGCCAATAAGCCTGGATCTCATAGCCTACCTTGCCCTCCAATGCTGTTCTGCATATCCTTCATCATCATGAATCCCACTTTTATACATGCATCTGTTTTTCCCCTCCAGTCTTGACTACCTCACACTTTTGACGATGACCTCACCCTTTGCCACTGTTTGTACCCCCACTTGCACCCCACTCAATGATTAAAACACAGACTGTATTTGCCCGAGTTCAGTTACGCCTCCATGGGGAGTTGTATTAGAGATCAAGCCCTGTTATTCCAGAGTAATCACAAAGTTAAAGAATTTAAAAATTCTGCTGAATTCCCCAGTTTATCTCTCTTTTAGACTCATGTTGACTAAAAGTATAGACCAGGTTTCTGTACTTAGAGAGTCATGGAGTCATGGAACAGACCCCACGGTCCAAATCATCCAATGCTGACCAGGTGGGCCTAGTTTACTTTGAGCCATTTGCTTGCATTTTGCCTATATCCCTCTAAACCTTTCCTATTTATATACCTGTCCAAATATCTTTTAAATGATGAACTCACTTGCATCTACTTCCTCTGGTAGTTCATTCCACATACAAACTACTCTCTATGTGAAAAAGTTGTCCCTCAGGTCCCTTTTTCAATATTTCTCCTCTCACCTTATAAATATGCCCCTCCAGTTTTGAACTCCCCCACCCTATGGAAAAGACCTTTGCCATTCACCTTATCTATGCCCCTCTTGATTTTGTAAACCTCAACAAGGTCACCTCTTGACCAGCTACGCTCCAGTGAAAAAAATCCCAGCCTATCCAGCAGCCTCTTCTTATAACTCAAACCCTCCAGTCCCGGTAACATCCTTGTAAATCTTTTCTGCACCCTCATCAATTTAATAATATCTTTCCTATAGCAGGGCAAACAGACCTACATACATTACTCCAAAAGTGGCCTCATCAACATCCTGTACAGCCACAACATGACGTCACAACCCTTATACTCAATGTTATGAGCAATGAAGGCAAACCTGCTAAACGTTTTCTTCACCACCCTGCCTACCTGTGACACCACTTTCAACGAATTATGAACCTGAACCTTTAAGTCTCTCTATTTGACAGCAATCCCCAAGGCCGTACCATATAGTCTGTAAGTCCTACCCTGATCTGCCTTACCAAAATGCAACACCTCATATTTATCTAAATTGATCTCTATCTGCCACTCCTCAGTCCACTGGCCCAATTGATCAAGATTCCTTTAAGGTTTTTGCAAAAAATGAAACCAGAAGGCACGAACACGCCCCGCTTCTACAGACTTCCTAAAATACACAAACCAGACATCCCCCTCAGACCCATTGTCTCTCTGCCGGGCACACCTTCACACCAACTGGCCAAGGACCCACAACAGAGGCTGAAACACCTAGTCGACAGATCACCCCATTCTATCCACTCAACCCAAGAATTCCTCAATACTCTCAAGAACATAAAAATCAGCGATAATGAGATTATGGTATCCTTTGACGTCACAGCATTATTCATGTCAACTGACGCCACATTACTAGATGAAGTAGGAACACAGACCAGCAGCTCCATCAGCAATGATAACATACTCAAAACTACTACACACTTTGTCTTTCATGGTCAAATATATTTTCATATATAAACAGATCAACGGTACACCAATGGGGTCACCCAGCTCAGGATTCATCACAGAAGCAGACATGCAAAGACTAGAACACACTACCCTCCCCCTCGTTGAACCTAAACTGTGGATCCAATATGTGGACAACACATTCATCATCAAAAAACGCACCAAACTAGAAGAGACCCACCACCTCATCAACAACGTATTGGCCGGGATTAAATTCATGAGAGAAGAACAAAACAATAATCATCTTCTGTTTCTGGATGTCAGAGGTGAACGTATGACCAACGGAGAGTTCCAAACCTCAGTATACAGGAAAGCAACCCACACTGACCAAATCCTCAACTTCCACAGTAAGCACCCTAACGTCCACAAACAAAGCTGTGTTGGGACACTATTTAAGTGGGCCACCACTCACTGCAACACGCCAGAACTATGCAAGAAAGAGGAAGAGTGCCCATACAAAATCTTCGCTATGAACGGATATCCCCTCAACTCCATCCGCAGGTGCCTACTAAACAGACAACACCAACAGGACACAGTACGCCCTAACACACTGGCCACACTGCCTTACATCAAGAACATATCAGAACTGACAATGAGACTCCTACAATCACTAAGAATCATGGTAGCACACAAGCCCACAGCCACACTATGACAAACACTCACAATGGTTAGACACCATACCCACGACATGCAGAACCAATGTAGTTTACAAAGTACCTTGCAAGGACTGCCACAAACATTACATCGGACAGACAGGAAGGAAACTAGTCATCAGAATATACAAACATCAGCTAGCAGCAAAACGACACAATGAACTTTCCCTAATATCGGTACACTCGGACAATGAAGGCCATCAGTTTAACTGGGACAACGTAACCATTGTAGCCCAAGCCAAACATAGTCACGCACAGGAATTCCTAAAGACATGGTTCTCAACCCATAATGCAATCAACAAACATATAGAATTGGACCCCATATACAAACCCATACAGAACAAAACTGGAAATTACAACTCACCATAACAGACCGGACAATATAAATTCCAAGCAGAGTAGAACAACATCGCTTCATCGGAGGCCTCACTGATGATGTTACCTGGCATGGTGATGAAGTGTCTGAACAAAAACAAGACAGCTCGGCGAGCAAGTCAACAACCTCGATCAAGATCCCATTGTACTCTTAGATAAGCTTCTTCAATATCTACTATACCATCAATTTTAGCGTTGTCTGCAAACTTGCTTCCCATATTCTCATCCAAATTGTTTATATAAATAACAAACAACAGTGGACCCAGCACTGATCCCTGCAGAACACTGCCGGTCACAGGCCTCCAGTCCAAAATACAACCCTCCACCACCACCCTCTTCCATCATCAAGCTAATTTTGCATCCAATTATCAAGCTCTCCCTGCAGCCCGTGTGATCTAACATTACTGACCAATCTACCATGTGAATTTTGTCAAAGGCCTTGCTGAAGTCCATATGGACACCATCTACCACTCTGCCCTCATCTATTTCCTTGGTTACATCCTCAAAAAATTTAATCAAGTTGATGAGACACAATTTCCCATGCATAAAGCCATGCTGACTATCCCTAATCAATATTCGCCTCTCCAAATGCATATAAATCCAGACTCTCAGAATCCTCTCCAACAACTTACCCACCAATGACATCAGACTCGCTGGCCTATAGTTCCCAGGCTTCTCCTTGCAGCTTTTCTTAAATTAAGGCACAACATTAGACACCCTCCAGTCTTCCTTAACAAAAATGTCTATTTATTCCAAATAAATAGATTCTAGTAACGGTAAACAATTCTAAACCATCAACATGTAACTTGGCTGGTTAAAACCCTAACCCCCTTATATAAATGCTACTCTCCCCACAGACAGACAGACATAGCCAGATCCAAAAAACACATCGATATTCTGGGCAGAGGGAAAAACTGGAAAAGCTGTTCGGTGGTTCCTGTCCACATGATTTGCTGAGATGCTCTTTTTGCTGACCAGGACAGTTTAGGTATTAGACTGATGTCTTGATGTGCCATACAGCAAAAGTTCCATCCCCACCAGCAGACAGGCCAAACTGACAAACTATTGGTTATGTGTCTGCACACAAGAGCACTTCAAAATGGCAATACTGATGGCCTTTTGGATGAAATGCCAATGTGCTAATTGATATGAATTGGCATGGCAAGACAAAGGTAGGTGTGGATTCTGCAAGCATACAGGTAAACGCTCAGTTTTTGTTTCTGGTTTCTTTTAAACTCCTATCATGTTGTTTCCTCAGGCTTGATCTGGGTTAACATTACACCGTAACCAGCTTGCCTAAAACCATGAGAACTGGAAATTATCCTATATGCTTGTATGTTATGAACACTTGGTGTTTTATTCCAGTACAGCATTAATCCATTTGTTCTAAGTACATGTACATTTATTTTCTATAGAATCCCTACGGTGTGGAAACAGGCCCTTTGGCCCAACAAGTCCGCATCGACGCTCAGAGCATCCCACCCAGACATCCCTGAACACTGTGGACAATTTAGCACGGCCAATCCACCTAGCTTGCACATCTTTGGATTGTGGGAGGAAACCGAAGCACCCAGAGGAAATCCACTCAGACACGGGGAGAATGTGCAAACTCCACACAGACAGTCGCCTGAGGGTGGAATCGAACCCAGGTCCCTGGTGCTGTGAGGCAGCAGTGCTAACCATTGAGCCACCGTGCTACTTGATTACCTACAATGCCATTTTAGGATCTTAGTATCCATCTAGTCAAAACTTGCAAGTGAATAAGAAGTAGATAAGGAGTTGTTCATATCTGCATCTGCAAACTTCAATGCCTCAATATCTACTCAACTGCAATGACAGACCCGTGAATTGAAATTACGAACCTTTTGACTGTATCTTTCTTTTGGATGAAATGCTAAATCATGATCCCAAAGCACTATTCAAAAGAATAGCAGCTGGATCCAGCTTGATATATATTCCTCAACTAACATCACTTAAACTGGAATTATCTCACTGTGCTTAAGCTAGCGGTCACATTTCCTACTTTACCATAGTGAAGCCCCTTCAAAATTATTGACTGTGAAATGCCTAGGAACATCTTGGGATCCTGAAAGTTGCCAAATAACATAAGTGGTTTCCATTCTGTTGTGTATTTTCTCTAAATCTCATACATGGGATCAAATTTCTGTCAGAATATTATAGAAAGTTAAAAGTGATAGTTATTTTCCTTATTGTCTCCTTTAAATAGTGGCCATTAAATCACATCAATCCATCAACGTATGCCAAAAGAAAAAAAATGCTCTGGAAAAGTTAACATGCAATCCACAAGTCGTTGTTTCACCATGGGCATAAATCTTTGGACTCAAATACTTATTGAGACTGAAACTGGTCGTAACTTATAATATTGAGAATGGTTGACAGGAAATTTCAAATAAAAACAAGAAATGCTGGAGATATACAGCAGGTTAGTCAGCACAAAGAAAACAACAGGTCATAATTTTGCAGTGTCCTTTAATCGGACTTGACAAGGGTACAAAGCGAGACATTAATCTGTGGTTCCTTGTTAGAGATACTGCCTGATCTGCTTTATATTCCCAATTTTTCTGTTCCATTTCAGGCTTCTAGACAATGCAGTTTTTCTTCCCAGTTTATAGGAAATTTCTTTCAATTAACAGGTAATAAACATGGATTTTTTACAACTGAAGTTTCCAGACTTAAAGCAATTCTCAATTATCAAAACTAAGTTAAATCTGGAACAGTGCACTGTGGAGGCAGTCTAAACAGAACAACTGTCAGTAAGAAAAACACTGTATTTTGACAAGGATTTGTGCTGGTGTTTGACAGATATTTAGATGACTATTAATCTGTAAAAGAAAAGGGTATGCATATGTAGACTAGAAAAGGTTTGATCAATGTGTCTGTGTGTTCCAGTTTCCTGAGCAAACAAACAACTGTCAGCCTCTATTCCAGACAGGATAGAACACATGCATTCCATAACCATCTTATTCCTCAAGTTCCAGACTCTCAGGTAGATTCTTCTTTAGCAATTCTAAAACTAACCACCACAAACTACAAAAAAAAGTTGCCAATTCATTATCATTCCTTTGCGCTTCCACCTAACACAGCCTCATCAATTTCTGAAATATTCATCCATCAGCACAAATTTAGGTTTATATTTCAACAAGTGAAATGATAATTTTCAGTTACTGAAAATTTTTGCTTTAGCTACCAAATAAAGCAAGGAGTAATATGTCAGACAATACAGCAGGTACAAGGGGCCTTGGAAATATTTTTTACCTATCCTGAGGACACGAACAACCTTGCAACATCCTCTAAAAATAACAGTTGGCAGCCCTCTTAGACATCAAAATGCTTTTGCTTCCTTTGTCACCAGTTTGTAATCAGATGCGATCTCTTGATCATTATCTCTACAGCCCATTGCCTCTGCAAATGGAAAGCACCTCCAAATCACTGATTATTAGTGATTAATGACAGCAAGCTGCTTTCCTAGAGTGCATTGAGTTAAAAAGCATAGGCCGTAACAGAAAACATGAGAAAAAAATGCCTTCACCTGACAAGCATTATACAGTAGTTGGTGCTCAAATTTTTTGATCCCGAGGATTTGCTGGAACATTTCATACAGCTGCTCCTTGCTGAGGATCAGCTCCGAAGCTGCACTAGCTGTCATTTTGGCCTGTTGCTTGCGTGGATCCTCTTCACCACGGTATATCGCGTCAAACTTTGCCATCCAGGAACTCAGGACTGTCTCCTTGCTGAGGCCATCAATTTCTGGCAAACTTCGAACTCGCTTTTCAATATGTTTCTTAAATACTTCTCGAGAATCATTGGCAGAGCATCCACCACTTTGCACCATTCTGGACACACGGTCACTCTTCAGAAACACCTAGAATGTGTGAAGCAATTGAAACAAAAGTTACGATCCTAAATCATTTCAGACAGTACCAAAATAAATTCTACAAAAATAATGCTTCAAACTAAATTCTCAAAATTTCACAACAAAGTGATGACTGATCTTTGAATAACAGAAGAAGAAGTTGAAAAATATAATTTCTGGGCATATCACCCCACACCACAGGAATGATGTAAAGACTCTGGAGAGGATATAGAAGAGATTACTGAAATTGTTCAAAAAAGGAGACATTATAATTACATGGATGACCTGGAAAAGTTGGGATTGTTCTCCTATGAACAGAGAGGACTAGAAGGAGATTTAATAGAGGGCTTTAAAAACTGAGGGTTTAGGTAAAGTAAACAGAAAGTTAAATTTTCTCACATAACACCTATCCAGAAGACACAGATATAAAATAGCTGGCAAAAGAACCAGACATAGCATAAGAAATAATCCATATACAATGACTGGCTAGAGTTTGAAGTGTTCTGTCTGATAGGGTGTTGATACAGATCAACAGTAACCTTCAAAAATTAATAGGATAAATATTTGATGGACACGAAATGCAGGCATATAGGGAAAGAGCATGGCAGTGTGATTAACAGGCCGAATGTTCTCTCTCTCTGTGCAAAACTAATCTATTATTCAAACATAACACATGAAAAAGGCATAACATTGATGAACAAAGATTAAATGCAACTAAATTATCTCTGATTATTATCTATAGTTATCAATAGAAATTACGAGAAATTTTGAGTGATTACACTGTAATATTTAGAAACAAACCCTGCAGTGACATTGTGACCTATTATTTATTGCATCATTCATTTGTGTTGTCTTTCTCAGACCAAACATCAATTTCTATTTCTTGCAACTGCACCAGCAGTGTCTCCCCAGAACATTCTCTCCTCTCCCTCAGGACCATGGTCAAGCGTGTACACCAGGCAAATCTGTATACATTCCCCTTGATGGTAAATCTGCTGTTTTAAGCTACATGGTCAAAAACACCCATCTTTATGCAATGCTGTTTTCTTTTAGTTATGGATGTATGTTTGCTTGAGATACAATTAAATACTATGCAGTGCAGTCATTGTTGTGATGTAGGAAACATATTCCCAGTCTTGAATTAACTCTGGACTTCACTGTCACCAATTTCTAGCATGACATTTCATCACAGCCAAATCCAAATGCTGCATTTCCTTGCAACCAAAGGGCTCAGAAATGGAGGTAAAGTGAGGTCTTTACCATGAATATAGATTGAGAGCCATTACAAATATCAAAAGAAAACTATTATAATGAGACCTAGCTTATAACATACCAGTGCTCTAAGGAATCGGTCAGATGAAAGAGCATCTCTTCTTGCTTTTTTCTATCTTAGACCCAAGCTGACCTCTTTTACACCTTCATTGCCCCACAAAAGTAAGCACAGCCTCCTCAATTGCTAATCCTAGTGCTGTTCTTACTTTTCATTCCCTCCTAACTGGAAGAAAGAATGGTTTAAACTCAGAATTCTGGACGGTGGAATTACAGATGTGAGGCCTGAGGCAGAAGCATATAAGCAAGCTCAACAAAACAACCATGACTAGTCCGTAGTATCAGAAAAAAGTAATTTCTACAACTATCATTGGATTGAATCTTTAGATTCCAGAGCTCTGCAAGGGAGAATTGGATGAGAAAAAAAAATAAAGAAGCATATAGAGTGGAAGTGGGTAACAAGTAAGTAAACACAGTTTGTGCAATAAAGCATAAAAGGTAATTTTGCAAAGACTCAGAAAGAAGAGATAACCAGTTTTCCAAAAAGAAATAAGTTTTCAAAACTTCTTATCTTACACTTATCATGGCTATCGCAAGAATGATAAAATTTTAAATCACAACTACTTACACATGCGAGAAAAGAGCACTGACTAGTTGGCAAGTTGACTTTGATGGTACTATGTGTCGCCATGGAAAATGTCACAAGGAACTATAGGCTTCGCAAGTTTCTGTGTAATTCAAAAATGTGCCAGGCTTTTATATATCCCTTCTGTTTGGCATACAGTAGCTGCTTGTGTATGATTGAATATTGCTTCCAGCATGTAAAAATTAAACTTGCAGAAATTCATAAACATTGCTGTTCAATTATGTGACATGCAGCTTGTACTTTTGAACTGATTGTAGCATTCTGTTAATGGGAAATACCCATTTACAATACCCACTTGCATAGCTACTGCACAGTAATGGCATATAACAGGCTTAATCTATAGTTCCATTTTTTGAGAGACTTTGCCTGTATATTTCAGTGCCAATGTGCTGTTGGGTACGTAGTCCTAGTGATTGGTTCATTGCAAAGAAAATGTTCTTTTGGATATCATTAGCAGAATACGAAGTAGTGTGTACAGCCAACCCACGAAGCCAAACCAAAAACAAAACAGATACCATTGTATGTGTTCCACGATTGGGCAGCATCTGCTGAACAATCCTTCAGTGTTCTAATAGCTACACGAACAACCAATTTAACTTAATCAGTTGCGCTCATAACAAGTGTAAATGAGCCACATGATAAGTGACATACTTACATTTACAGGAACCTGTTCTCTGGAAACAAAGGGAATATGTTCAAGGTTTGCACTTTCTTTGAATTACTTAGGAATTTGGACAGCCTATAGTCCCCCATTTCTTTCCCCAGGGCAACACATCAGCCAATCAAAATCAACTCACCTTGACTAATCAGCATCCTTTTGTCCTGTAGTGTGCACGTTGTGCTTGTTTGAAATTTGGCATTGTTATGTTTGTACTGAAGAGTGGGCGATGAAAAAGTGTCAGCAACATGTCTCTCTATTCATGATGTTCTCTGTTACCAAGCACCAAGCAGACTTGTAGAAATGTCAGTGAAAGGAATTATGTAACAGAGAGAACAAAAAATAGAGACTGACAGCAAGGGTTAAATGAGAAATTCCTGACAATAAAAATGCCAATGTAGGTATGTACCTTAAAACTGCACATTTTAAGCAGATGGGTAATCAGAATTCAGTAAATGTAATGTCACAGACTTGTTAATGCCACATTACCCAGTTGTTCCTCACATTATGTCACAGTAGTGGCCCTAGAAAGTGCAAAGTCGAGTAAATTTGATTTTTCTATAAAAACTAATGTATATTCTGGAGTTGGGTACTTGTGGAGATTTCTTGTTAGAAAAAAAATACATTATATTCTCAAAAGAAATAACTTTTAAACTAAAATTAACTTCTAAATGTCAAAGAAAGTAAACTCTTCACAGAAGTTGAACAAATTGGTAGAGAGATTAAAATCATTAAACATGGGGCTGGTAAACAGTATGCAGATCCAGAATGTTATGATACATTGGATGGGAAAGAATCCTTGAGAAAGAGACTACAGGAATTGAGTATTGTAGAAAGAGAGAGAAAGAGACTGAGAAAGAGATGGAAGGAACATTGAGAGCAGAGAGATAGATCAAAGCAACGAGCCAAACAACTCATGAGGATACATTTGCTGCAATGCTTCAGCAAAGCTCAATGTAAACTAAAGGAATTGCACCTCATCTTCCACCTAGGCACCTTACAGCCTTCTACACTGACAACACTAAATTTAATAATCTCAGAGCATGAACACCTCCCATTCACCTCTGTTATCCGCCCCCAGGTCATGTCCCGCATAGGCTGCTCTAGCACAGCCAACTCATTTTCAAGTGTTCATAGTCCCCATTATCATCTCTTCTTCCCTGGATTACTAATCAACAATCCCTTTGTCTCGATAAAAACTAAAAGAACTACAGATGCTGTAAATTAGGAAGTTGCTGGTAAAGCTCAGCAGGTCTGGCAACATCTGTGAAGACTGTATATGGAACAAAACGACATATGAAAAGTAAAGGGAGCCCTAATTGATCATCGCCAGCAAAATTAACGAAGACCCTTCTGAGGAAGGGTCACCGGACCCGAAATGTTAATCCCTTTGTCTACTTCCCTTTTCTCTCTCTCTGGGCACTGTCTCCATCTATCTGTCTCATTCCCCATTCCTTCCACCCCATCTTCTGCATAAATATCACCCTTTCCCAGCTGCTTTCAGTTCTGATGAAGGGTCACTGGATTTGAAACATTAACTGTGTTATCTCCTCTACAGACATTGTCAGACTTGCTGAATTTCTCCACCACTTCCTGTTCATGTTTGTTTCTGATCTCCAGCATCCACACTTCTCCGTTCAGTTTATTCTTGTGAATTGAAGTGTTTAGAATAATGAGTGAGCGAAGCCGAGGAAAAGTTGTTATTTGGGATTGTTGAGAACTTGGATGAGTTTTTCCTTGGGGTTCACTGGCTGTGCATTTATCCCTGTTAGACGCTCAGTCTATTTTGGAAAAAAAAATCCTTTTCCTTAGCTGAACCAAAAATACATAATGAAAGCACTTATTCGCACACGGTAATTAATTATTTAAATATTGTGTTTAAAATCTTTGTCCCTTCTGAATTCAAAAAAGATTGAGGCCGATTCCATCAATACATATAAATTCTCCTCTAGGTAGCCTGTCAGCAAACAACACAATACTAAACATTGCAATGACAAAAGGACAACACCAATAAATGAGCAATCCTGTCCACCGTACTCAAACCTGGGGGAGGAAAGTTATATTTGCAGGAAAAAAAAATGTCCAATCACAGCATTCTGCAATATAAATTTACTGTTTTCTAAAATAAGTGAATAAAACCTGAACTGAAAGAAGTAAAATATTACATGCAAAATGATCTTACCTCAAAATAACTTTGCACAGCATTGATAAAGGCCTCATCTGCCACAATCTGTGTTTCTCCATTCAGGAAAGCCTGAAAGCGGTCTTTTACTGTCTGCAGTTGCTGCTTATTTATCTAGAAAAGACAAAGACAACAATAAATAAACCCACATAAACAATGAAACCTTCAAAAGCTATTCAGTTTGAGGTATCTTCAAGACTACTATATAAAAAGTGTAGTTTCAAATCCACGTTCAGGGACATCTTCTCAAAGCAAATCGTGTTACTAGTCCACTGGGCCTTTTCGTTCAAACCTTCAATGTCTCAGATCTCATGAATCACTGTTAGATTTTCTTCAAGGGCTCCAAGATGATACTCGTGTAATTATTCTTTCTCCCCACATCAGTTTTCTTCAGGGCTCAGGAAAACCTGATCTGCATACTTTCACAGCTCACACCCTACCCACTTGTTACATCACATGCCATTTTTGTCATTTCACCCTGCGCGCAGAACAATATACAAATCCATGCCGGAATGCAGGAGAAATGTGGATGCAGAGTTGAATCAATTATAAGGTTTGCCTTGGTTCTCCACACGTTATCCCAGTGTTTAAACAGTATTTAAAGACTTCCTAAACATCTGTAACAGAGGGCTGGTCGACACCACTATGATAATTAAAACCAAAATTAAAACCGAGAAGCTCGCCTCACCTCGTAATCTGTTAAATGAAGTGTGAAAAGTGGTATAACTGGCCTCTCACCCCCAATCTGTTATAAAGGAGTGGTTAAATGAAAGAAATCCCTGTGTCAAAAACTGCAATCTCAACAACATACTTATTCTGAGATAACAAGGTGTAGAGCTGGATGAACACAGCAGGCCAAGCAGCATCAGAAGAGCAGGAAAGCTGACGTTTCGGGCCTAGACCCTTCTTCAGATTTTCTGATCCTTTGATGCTGCTTGGCCTGCTGTGTTCATCCAGCTGTACACTTTGTTATCTCAGATTCTCCAGCATCTGCAGTTCCTGCTATCTCTGAAGCATACTTATTCTTCTGTTTTTTTTTTAAATTTAAGACTGTACATGGAATGAAACTGCATGTGAAAAGTGAGCCCTAACTGATCATCAGTTAATGAAGAAAACTTCTCATCAGAGCATACCAGACTTCTTTCCAGTGGAATCAGTGGGTGGTTCTTTATCTATAACTACGGAATCAAAATCATGTGTGACATTAAAACCAAATATGAAATACAAGTGCAAATTCTTGTTATTTCTGACATCATTCCTGCCTAAAGCATTAAATCACAGCTCAAATCCCAGACTTTCCCAGTGTTTTCAGTCACTGTTTCCCCAAGGTAGGGTGCTTGTTACTCTCAGCTAAATAATTGGAACTAAACACTTTGTTTTTTTAAAACTGGAATGTTAATATCCCCATGAACTTTATCATGGTAAATATAGAGCAATGTTTTCATGCTTGAGTAACACAGTACAGCAAAAACAATCATTCCCATAGCAATGGAGATATGTCAACAGTGATATCATAGCTCGGAACCCTATTTTTCCCTATCCAAACTACCTCAAGCAATGCACCTTTGTACTATAGAAAACTGGTTATAAACTTGATGCTGCTAACCCCATTAAACTGAGCTCAAAAAACGGCTGTCTCTCTTGCTTTCTGCAGTAAGCATTTAACTTGCACTCGGTGTCTTGCCAGTACCACACTTCAGATATCTGCAGTATTCAGTTAGCTATAATACCTCCAGACTGCAGCATTTTCTTATTGAGGCCATAGCAGATAAATAAGCTACTGGAGGATCTGAAAGTGTTAATACTGAGGAATGTCTTAAGCAACATCCACTATGATGACATTATATAGACTTGGTGCAGAACAACCTAAGATTTCAGAGGAGTGTGACTTAACTTCCAGGCCTCCCTCAAGGTCTCTGTGACAACGTCATCTTAAAACGTAGTGGCTCAGAGGTTAGCACTGCTGCCTCACAGCGCTGGGGAGCTGGATTCAATTCCACCCTCGGGTGACTGTCTGTATGGAGTTTGTACATTCTCCCCGTGTCTGTGTGGGATTCCTCCAGGTGCTCCAGTTTCCTCCCACGTTCTAAAGACGTGCAGGTCAGGTGGACTGACCATGCTAAATTGCCCCATAGTGTCTAGGGATGTTAAGATTATAAGTGGGTTAGACATGGAAAATGCAGGGGCAGGGGAATGGGTCTGGGTGGGATGCTCTTTGGAGGGGCGGTGTGGACTTGTTGTGCCGAATGGCCTGTTTCCACACTGTAGGGACTCTATGTACTCTGTGTGCTATGTGCTAAAATAACTTGTATATAATTGCTATCTTGCATTAACTATATCTTATTTAAGACAAGAGCCTCCAGTTAGATGACGAGTGAGTTATTGAGTGAGTTATTAATTATCACAAATATATGGAAAGATACAGTGAAAAGTGCTTTGTTGCCACAATACAGTGCAATTTTGAATTACAAAAAGAATAAAAAGAAATTACAGAAATAGTTCAACTTCTGTTCAAGGGGTCTTCAAATACAGCTCCAGGGCTTTTGCAAGGTGTTCTGGGCCTCAAGGAGTCACGACTGTGGGTACAGCAATGACCACCTTGCCAACAGTCCACACTTCTGGCACTGTCACCACCGCAGATGACCCGCTGAGTTCCCGAGTCCCCACTCCCGGCCTACCGCAGCCAAGCGTCCTCACTCTGGGAACCATCACCACCGCAGCCACCAAGTCCCCATTCCCAGAGAGAGAGAGAGAGAGAGAGAGAGAGAGAGAGAGAGA
>NC_063347.1:34101075-34182553 GCF_021869965.1 Rhincodon typus
AGAGAGAGAGAGAGAGAGAGAGAGAGAGAGAGAGAGAGAAGGATGCAGCTGGCCTGGAGTGGACAGGCTCCGGAGTCTGCACACTACCAAATGTGCGGGCAATGCCATCTTAAAGAGGCTAAAGAAGTGGTTTTCCTCCACTACACTAGACTATAGATTCCTTATGAGGAAAGAGGATGGTGGCAGCACATTGACCAAATAGGTGATACAACATGGTAAGCAGCGAGGAGGATTCATCCTTCAAAAAAGTTACCATGTTAATCATGGCATTATGAATCCTGCATATTCAACTACTGAAGAACCCAGAATTTCAAAACGGCAGTACAAATATTTTAAAACTCCAGAAGTTAGCCTTGTGCAGTTGACATATTATGTCAGAATGTACTTCTCCTGTCTCCACCATTGATTCACTTTTTTTTAAAATTGCAGATTAATTCAAATATAATGCATGTGAAATATTGTAATTCCATCATTTAGCTGTGCTTATGGCTAGATGTTAATGAATCTGTGTGTACACAACTTCTAAGACAAATTTATTTACTCTGAAATTCAGTGTCCAAAATTGAAGACAGCACTCCATCTGTGGTATGTGTAAGCATTTGTAAACAGAAGCGTGATTTCCTCATTTTTTGAATTCCAACTCCCTTGCGATAAAGACCAATAATTCATTCACATTGTTTTGATTATACAGTGTGTTGTGTCCGTGATTTTATTTTGTGATTTATGTAATAATACTTAAATTTCTTGGATCCTCCATAGCTCCCAGTCTCACAATTCGAACATTTTGATATCTTTTTCACATTCAAAGTGGATGACCTGACACTTCCCTTCATTGCACACCAATTATTGTAGGTTTGCTAATTCACATAACCCGTCAATTATCCCTTTATAACTTAATTCTCCCATCCACAAAATGTATTGTACCTCCCAGCTTAGAGTTATCTATAAACTTGGATCATCGACATCTACACATGTACCATGACAGATCCCCGAGATGATACTACTTCTCGTGTACTTATTCTTTCGCCCCACATCAGTTTTCTTCAGGGCTCAGGAAAACCTGATCTGCATACTTTCACAGCTCACACCCTACCCACTTGTTACATCACATGCCATTTTTGTCATTTCACCCTGCGCGCAGAACAATATACAAATCCATGCCGGAATGCAGGAGAAATGTGGATGCAGAGTTGAATCAATTATAAGGTCTGCCTTGGTTCTCCACACGTTATCCCAGTGTTTAAACAGTATTTAAAGACTTCCTAAACATCTGTAACAGAGGGCTGGTCGACACCACTATGATAATTAAAACCAAAATTAAAACTGGGAAGCTCGCCTCGCCTCGTAATCGGTTAAATGAAGTGTGAAAAGTGGTATAACCGGCCTCTCACCCCAATCTGTTATAAAAGAGTGGTTAAATGAAAGAAATCCCTAAAACTTCATAAGCAACAAGTAACAATTTATTTATCTAACTCTAACAGTGAACAAAATAACAGAACTACTAACAAAACCAAATAATTCCCCCTTTAACTACTAACTATTCCCAAACAAAAAATTGTAATGGTATGCTGTTCTAATAAATATAAGTCATACTTATATAAACCAAAGTTTATTTTTTTTCTTACTACTTTGTCTCTCAAAATTATAGCCAGGATAAGTCTTCTGGGATGTTCTTTGTCTTCTCCACTATTTTCCACTCAGGAACGCCTTTCACCGTCGAATTCATGTTTCAGGAATATTAGCTAAGAGTGCTGTAATACCTTTATTTAGATAGTGCTTACTCTGAGAGCTTAGAGATTTCTGTAAGAGCCAGTGAATTTCTTTTCAGACGGCAGTTTGCTCTCACCCTGATTTTCAAATAACTCTTCTTTTAGACCATTGATGATCTATCAATTTCTTACAATAGGATTGATCCTATGTCATTAAAACCATGACATTTAAATTTAATTGGTTTTTACCCTCCAAGTGCCTGGTTTAAATTAATTGGCTGATATTCAAACTGGTCGCCTTGATAACAAAACAAACTGCAGCTTTTTTTTCTAACCATACAGACTTTGATACAAATGTTTCAATTTTAAGAATTCTCTGTGCATCTGCAGACTTTTTTTTAAATCTCCAAGCCTAGAAAAGCACATCATCTTTTAAAGGGACCACACACTAATCCCCCCTGTCATTTTACAAACAAATTCTAATGTTCTGCCTTCCTATCCACAAATACTAGAACCAAATTTGCAACATATCTCACCTCCTATGCAAACCATTTCGCAACCCACAACCCCTCAGGTCACCCTTGCTAATTCTATACATTGACACATGTCCTCCATGCATCCTTATATCATGCATTCCAGCTCTACACCACCTTGTATACCCTTAGATCACTAATGCCAGCACAAGTCACTTCTATGCCTCCGGAAATCCTCCATAGCTACTACTCAGCATGGACTATGTTTAGTACATACTCCTTGCAAGAAAAAAAGTCTTCATGTCACTGATTCTGAGAAAGAAAATGCATCCTGCCTTGTGAAAAAAAAACATGTAGTCCTATTAAAGGGAGTCAATGAACTAGAAGCCAGATTGAAGTGATAATCTTTTATTGCAATTTCTTAAAACTTTCACCCATTCACAGGTGAATGGAACACCTACTCTGGTAAAATCTGAAATTTAGATAAACATTCATAATGGTCACAGCTGTCCAAACAATAAACCACTACCTGCAACGGAAAAACAGCGGATGCCTATTTCAATTTCAAAATTGAGTGCTTGTCAAGATGGCAGGTGGTTCAATTTTTTTTCAAATGTAGCCTTTTTACAGTTGTCAAACATGAAGCTTTTTTTAAAATGAACAACGGCCAATTAAATCACAATAGAAAAGTCAACAGTGCCAAGTGACACAGCATGTTGTAACATTTTTCACCGCATTATGGTGTTTTCTCCATTGCAAAAGCAGTGAAATACACGTGAACAAATGCACAAGGGTGGTCAATATAAAGATCAAGTGATCTTTGAAGGCCAGATCCCTATGATGAATTACTGCGTAAAAATACATCGACAGAAACTAATGTGGCATTTCAAGGTACGTAAATACATTCCAATGACCTTTCCGAATATCCCAGTAGGCTTTCCAAAAGCTTTCAAACCTGACATGCCTTTCAGGAATCTGCACCACCCAATGAAAATGATGTGTGGGAGGAAATTAGGTTTTCGTCCCCAATTTAAAACAGGAAACATTACCTCAGTCAGGGCAGGTTTGCATTTTACACCCTTGCATCTCCAGCCTGCAAAAACACCAGAGAAAATGGTGCAAGGCTGAGAAAGTGGAGGAAAATCAGGTTCGTCCAAAGCTAAAACTAATTCTGGCCATTTGTGCATCTAGACAAATATCTATTCCCATATCACCCAATCCTCATCCAATGATCAGTGAATGTCACACCTCCAAGTCCATGATTTCTCATTTCTGCCAATATAGTTCCCAGACTTACAATTATAACAGACAGCCTCAAGACCCGGCATTATCCATTTCCCTTTTCTAATGAAGTCAATTACAAAGATATTGCATATTCAGTGCAACGACTATTTTGAGCAATTTAGTAAGCTTTTTGCAGCTCATTAAATGCAAATATCTTAATTTCTTAATCCACTCTAGGTAATCATTTTAAAAGCTCCACAGATTTCAGACAAATCAAACTGTTTGTGAAGTATCTTTTAAGTTTGTACCATTAACTATTCACCTAAAGAGCTGAATGCATCAACACTGCAATGCGTCTATTCTATCAGGAACACAATCAAACAGCTATTTACTGTTGAGATCACATGCATATGTCACCTATTGCTGAACCTATGAGCTTTCATTGTCATTCTTTCGGATGTTGATGACTCCTATGTGAACAAGGTTTTAGCTGGAAATGAATCAGGTTACTGATTTTGTTATTATTCAACACTTACTGAATTTACTGTCCATTGCTTTTATTGAGCTAATTTTTTTAATGCCAATACTCCGGCTGTAAATGCACAGGAACATCAGCTCTCTTGTGAAACCTTATCAAATGCTTTCTGGAAGTTCGTTAACACAGCATCCAAAAACATTTTACAATCCACATGTTGGTGATCTCCTCAAAAAAAATTCAATCGAATTTGTCCAACACAACATCCTCAGAAATTTATGTTACTCTCTCTGATCCGCCGATACTTTTCCATTCTTTCTGTGGTGAAATATTCTAGTAGCCCACTCATAATTGATGATAAACTGACAGGTGAAAGTTATCCAGCTTCCTTCTCCTTCTCTTCTTAAAATGGAAATAGCACTCTATCATTCATCAATCCAGAGGGAACTGTTCTTGAATCGAAGGAGCTTTGGAAAATTATGACTAATGCACTTGTTATTTCCTCACCTATTTCTTTGCATATCTATTTGTGGAACCCCTCGAGATTTGTCAATATTCAGTCTCATTCTCAACAAGCATTTTCATAAGCTTACAATAAGTCCGTTACATTCCTTGCCTAACTTTATTTAGGTTTCCTGTCCCTCTGGTATTTTCATTCAACTGTGCAAATTGTGTGAATCAGTGGAGTTCACTTGCCCGAACCTGGTGTCCATAACTCTTACGTGTGAATCAGAAATGCAATTTAAACATCAGGATTCCTAAGTAGCCATATGTGGTTAATGGCTAACTTGCTAGATAACACTGGTATTTAAAGCTGCCTAGTGAGAAGGTATTTTATTTTCCTTGCATCAGAAAATTGATGTTAACTCTAGGATAGATAGGTTTCAATTTTTACCACAGAATTTCAACCACAAATTGATAACCACACCAGATGCATTGGATATATGACATAGAAACATGACACTCCGTCAGTGGTTATGCACAATTTGTACCTCCTCCCATCATTTTTCATCTAAATCCACCACCATAACCTTCCATTTCCCTTTCCTCATATTTTTGTCAAGCTTTTCCTTAAATTCCTACTATGACAATTCCCTGGTGTAATGAGAGTTCAATATAGGTTGGGCTCAAGTTCTATACTTTCCAATTCTATCATGTTACAAGTGTGATGTTTTCTAAAGACATTAATGTTTTAAATTATCTCTTTTAATTCAAAATAAAATAGAGGAGATAGAATATTCATTCTATCCAGTGATAAGCAAATATGACCTGGTTGCCATGGAGACCAGTAGCTTTGGAGGGGAGGGGTCTGGCTTAGTGAAGGCTGGGTTCCAGCTCGTATATCTGAGCACAAAAGGAAAGGAACAGATGGCTCTGGGCAGGCTCACAGACTCTTGGATTCAGAAACTTTGGACACAGAAATGGAGAAAGAGCCCAGAGAGATTAAATGCTGCTGCTTTAGACAGTGCTGTTAACCATGAAGAACAAAATGGGTGGTAGCTGGTTTTCTGGTTGAAGAGGAGGTGTGATCTATGGACATTTAGGGTCACAGGACGGAAGGAGGGCTCTCCAGAGGGGGCCTTGCTGCATTACCTTAATGAGCGATTCTCAGAAGACTGACGGAAATGACCTTTGGTTGGACACTAGACATTACCAAACAGCAAAATGGGGAGAAGTGAGTTTGTTTGAAAGTGGGAGTAAGTTTGTACCGGTTCCTGCGAAGGCAACCATTCTGCAGAGTGCAGAGCGTGACATATAACCAGCCACGTTAGGAAGCCGGGGGTTTGGACAACCTTTTCTGTTGTCTAGTGTATTGTTTGCTGAATAACTCTGGTTTTAATTTTCTTAAGAAATGTATTATGTAACTATTTTTCTCTCAGGGTCATTAATTTACAGAATTTTCTTCTGCAGGCAGCAGTGGAAGCTGGTTGGTTGAATGTGTTCAAGACTGACAGATTTTTGGTCAACAATGGATTGGGGCTTATTGAAGGAGACAGGAAAGTGGAGTCGAGGCAACAATCAGATTAGCTTTGAACGTATTGAATGGCGGAACAGGCTTGAGGGGTTGAATGATCATCTCTTGCAACTAATTCATTTGTTTAGTATTTTTATTACAATAAAGTTCTTAAAACATAAAATCTTGTCGTGTGATCATTTTGAATCAATCACTAGGAATTCAAATTTCTTTAAAAATTGTCCATTTCTACAGAGACCATAACAGTAGCTAAATATAATCTATTTTGTCATGGTATTTTACTTCATCCATAACCTCAGAATCCTCGAAGTTTCTGCCACAGAAGGTCATTATTCAGCCATCAGTCCTATGCAACAGAAAGATATCTACACAGCATAATCCCATTTTCTAGCTCTTCAATCTTATGGTTTACGACATTGAGTACATTTCCAGTGCATTTTAAATGAAGTTTCAGGCTTCCACTATCCATTCAGTAAGTTCTAGATCTACCCACTCACCTAAACCTTGCACCATTTACTTTAAATTTATGATAGCATTGACCTCTGCACTGAGAGAAGCAGACATTCCTAAACACTTCAATTTAATAAACTACAATTAAATTTCTCCTCAGTCTCTCCTGGTCTGAAGAAACTGACCTCTACCAAACTAATCCTTTTTCATTGCTAGAAAATTTCTGTTCCTGGCAGCACCTTTGAAAACGATGTCCCATCCAAAGTGCAATCGGATGCTTTCTGTCATGCAAAAACCAGAACTATACGTAGTACTTTGCATGTTATACTGTTCTAGCATACAACTTCCTGGCCGTTATATTCTATCCCTTGGCTAATGTAGGAATGCATCCCTGATGCCTTCTTAATCACTTTATTACTTCATGCTCCATGTGTAAATGTCTTACTCAATCATCAAAAATGGTCAATTTGTTTTTCCTTCCTACTCTTAACTGGAACAGAAGAGACTTTCATTAGATTTTTCAATAAATTCAAAAATAACATTTATTACAGGAAAACAGATTCTTCAAAAAAGTTGGTAAACTTGTCAAAAACTAAGCCATTATGTGAAATAAACCATATTACCTCAAATCCCAAATATCACATATTCATCCAGATAGGAGAAGATACACAGAGCAATTATGAGTGAAAATAAACGGAAAACTTGGTGGATCAAGAGACCAAACTAAAAGGATGGATTGAGGTGACTTTCTCACAGTTCTTTCAATATTTTTTCAGTTACTTTTCGATGCATTCAGGTTGCTGTTGGTCACAGATGATAGGAAATATTCAGGTACAGATGAGGAGTCCTGATATTTGAAACTTAATCAGGTTTATTCAAAATATTTCACTGAGAGACCTGTAGGCAATGTGCATTCAGTTTCAAGCTCTGAGTCTTACCGACTGAGAGTCAGTAGCTGCACCCATGCGAACAATTCCAACAACTGCACATAGTTCCAAGGTCTGTACTGAAAGAACGCCCATTACTTCAGTCCAGAGGCCATTGCTAGCTGATGGAAGCATAGCATCATTAGTGTTTTTCAGCTCTGATTGTTCAACAATGATGATAATAAGACACCACCCTTATGTCTCTCTGCAAGTTTGCTGGGCACGGCTTTCCAAAGTCACCTTTTTTTTTTAAGGTAAATAGACCATTCTCTCCATCTTTCCAACTTTCCAGTTCAAATCAATCCCATGATAAATTCTGTGCAACACAGTAATGTCCAAATGTTCATTTTTCAGTTCTTAAATCCACAGACATACACATTCCCAACACTACTGACCAAAATCTATGGAAATAAAGCCCTTCTGTTCCCGTACATTCTTCATTAGTCTATAATTTTTGTCCATTCCCTTATCTTGTTTGTTCTTCTCAAATGCATTACTAGACACATCTCCACACTGAATTACATTTGCCATTTTTCTGCATTGTATGTTATTTTGCTGCAGGGTACAGCTTTCTTCTTCTTTCATATTTTTGTATCATCTACAAACTTAATCATGCCTTCCTATATCTCAACTAAATCAATGAAATGCACAATCAAAGTAAGGTACCTAATAGTGAATGATGTAGAAGCCCAATAGCAACAGCTTTCCTATATCAAAAATACCTGTGATCATTCTTTTGCTTCCAGCTGCTGAGCCCAAATTTGGATCAACCTGGCACTATCCCTTGGACCCCATGGGATTATACCTTCCTGACCAATCTCTTCTATTGAACCTTGAAAATAGCGTCACTAAAATACCTGTAGCGTCCAAACATTCTACCCTCAGTGACTTTCTTGTTAACACTTTAGAAAAAAAGTTCAATTACATTAGTCAGAAATTGTTTTCCTTTAATAACCTATGCTGTCTCTAATGTGTGCCTTTTTAAGTGACAATTAATACCATTCTTCCATTTCCATTAATTTAGCCATCTCTGATGTTAAATGAAGTAATTACAGGCCAGTCAGCTATTCCTTTCTCCTTTTTAAAACAATGCTACAACATTAGAAGTCCTCCAATCCTCTGACGTTTTGTTGGATTGGAAAATGATGATTACAGTCTTCTGTATTCCTCCCTTGCCTCTCATACCAGCCTTGGGAATCATTTTATCCAGGCTTGGTGATTTATCTATTTTCAAAGCTGCTAAAACACTTACACTGTACTTTTACTATGCTCATCATTGCCCATATTTCTCAGGTTCTCCTATTTATTTATTTATAATGTTTCTTTTATTAGGCAGAACGAAAGTATTCATGAACAATCCATGCATATTTTCCACCTTAACATGCAAGTTACACTTTTAGTCTCTAATGAGCCTTAGTCTTTCCTCAGTCATCCTTTGCTCTTTGTGTTTTTGTAAAACAGCTTTAGATTTTCATTGATTTTATTTGCCAATATCTTTTCATGCGCTCACTTTGCCTTCCTAACTTCCACTGTGATTTAACCTCTGAACTTTCCTTATTCAAGGCTTTCTGTAGTACTCAACTCATCAGGATCTGAAAGTACTGAGACGATAATCTGAAAAGGGAATATACAAGATTACCAGAAGAAAGCAGGAGAACTGCCTTAAGTGAAATGCTCTTTTGGAGAGTTGATGCTGGCACAATGGGCCAAATGGCCTCCTGCACTGTAATCATTCCATGATTCTGTTACAAAGATCTATGTCCCCATTTCCTAGATCTCTGACTGGTGATGGTTGGGGTGGGGGTGGGGATGTTGGGAGTGCTACCCTCTCACTCTACATGCAGAAACACATATATCCGGATCCCTCACTAGCTCCTTCTTCAGTTCCTCCCACTCATCTGTCATCGATTTGCGTTCAAGTAGTATATTTTCCAGTCCATGTTTATCCAAATCAAATTCTAGCTTAGCAAACTTGGCTTTTCTCCAATTAAGAACTTCTACTCATTATCTATCTTTGCCCATTTTCATAATTTCACAAAATCTAACTGAATTATGATCACCATCATCAAAATGCTTTTCTTCGAATACCTCTTCAACCTGCCCAATTCCATTCCCTAAAATTAAGTTCAGAACTGCTGATTTCCTGTCCAGCTTATTAGAAACTTGCTAAAACTAAAAAAAAAAATTCTCCTGAATATGTTTTAAATCAAAGGAGAACTGGTCCCACGTGATAAGAGTACGCAATGAGTTTGCATTCTTTGATGACAACTGTACTGAAAGTGGAAGTAGAGCTGAAAATAGAAATTGCTGGAAAATCTCAACAAGTCTGAAGATTGGACCCCTGAAATGTTAATTCTGCTTTCTGTCCACAGATGCTGCCAGACCTGCTGAGTTTTTCCAGCTATTTCTGTTTCTGAGTTCCAGCATCCCCAGGTTTTTGTAGAGCTGAAAGAGCCTCTGTAACATGCATTGCATCCTGTCAGTAAAGCACATCTTGGTGTTGTCAAGATGAAACCATGAGTCCATAAAACAAGCTGGTGGCCAGCAACAGATCGCTGCAACAAGGAGTTCATTAGAAAGTGTGTAGTTTGTACACATGCAGAGAGGTATACCAATCTATGTCCAACAACTTCCAACCAACCCCATGGCTAACAAAAATCCTTGCAATGACAACAGATAGGTACTTTTGGTGAACTGTCTGCAGCACCTAGAATGAGTCAAAATATGCATTTATCCAGGGCTCTCTTTGAAGTTTTCTCAGGAGCTACATTTTGATTTTCAAGTGTCTTTTATTTTCCTTCTCACTAACTCCTTCATTAGGTGATGAAGCCATGCATTAACATTACCTTCTGTAAATATATTGGCGTATTCATTAAGTATCCTCAATAATTATCAACCTTCCATTAAAATTAAAGCCCCAACAAAGAAAGCTCTAATTTCTTAGGCATCACAGTACCTAAACTGGCACAAAGCAACAGGCATAAGCTAAGAATTTTTTTTCCAAAATAACTGACATTTCTATTCGCAAGAAGCCATCACTCTAAACATACTTTCCACAAACTGATGAGGTAGCAGCTACATGCTTTGTCATTACAATGTACAAAGCTGGAAGATTTTATCCACAGACAGCTATGACACTCTTTACTGCTTCTCAGATTTAAATTTCACAATTCACACGTGTTTATTACAATAATATTCACTGAAGATTTCCCCACATAGTAGTTCCTGAACTTATGCAGTCTTAAAGTAGAAGCTCCAAATTCATTTGCAGGAACTTCATTTCCTCAATTATTTCAAGTTTTCCCTGGCTCCCAATTAACTAAATATTTATTCATTAACAGTTTAAAACTGTTCTTTCCAGTCTCTTTGACCCCCATCCCTCTTGCAGCATCCCTCTGGACATCACCCCTCTTGCAGCCTCACTCTGTCGCTTCTGCATGTCCCTCTTCCTTCCACCACTCCTCTTGTGTGCACTCTCCTCAACCTGTCTTGCAGCCTCCTCTCCCTCTTGCGACTTCACTTTCTCCCACTCCAATGATCCCCTTAAAAGGATTCTCCACCACCCCTAAACATTGCTGCAGCCATCTCCTTATCATTCTTCTTGAAGCCCCTCCATTCTCCCAGCCAAACAGTTTCCTTGCCCCACTCTTGGCAGACAGATCCCTGGTCTATCAAAGACATCATTCATGGCCTTAGCTCAGCTCCACAAAAAAAGCCCTGAAGGGCCTGGCTCTCGGCAGAATCCCTGACCTACAAAAGCCCAGCTCCCAGAAATATCAAACTCAAGTCTGTGATTATACTTCCATTTTGTACTTTAGAAAGAAATAGACTTTTTGGACACTTCAACCTTGAATATTTGGACTCTACAAAATAACATACACATAATTACACTTCTGAAAGTTTAAGTCAGATGCCAACCTAGAGTACACAGATCCTTAGACCATAGAGAGAAACTGTTGCACATGTTCAGTCTGTGTGCAGCCATCTCGAATAAACTCTTGTACGCATAGAGAAATTATGAGTCTTCTTCAAGTTATTGGGTTTAAGACGACACTCAGGTTCCGAGCCCCCTGTGAAGATAGTGTGAGCCCATTTCACAAGTTCTAATAAACATCCCTATGATACTTTTGGGACTTTGATCATATTGAGTTATGAAACACTCAGCTCGTACACCTCTCCCTGAACTAGTTCCGATGTACCATCTAAAGCCCTCCCACCCTTCTACACATTCAATCTGTTCCTGTACTTACTTTACCTTAACTTTTTTTTTAAAAAAAACCTCTTTCCTGGTTTTATGTTCTTTTTACTTACCTCTTATAAAGAGCTCGGTCACTGTGATGTCTCCGAGGTGTGACAGCACGGACTCGTGGAGGAGACATCGGCGGTGAGTTTGCGCTCCTGGCAGCTTCTGCATCAACGAGGTGGGCCCAGCGCTGACTCACAGCTGCTGTGGCGGAGGCGGGTTTGAGTTCCCCGCAGCATCGGCATCCAGCGCAGATTCACGGAGGCAATGGCGGAGGTGAGTACGGGCGCAGTGCGTGACCTGACAGCATTGGCAGCGGCTGCATCGGCGAGGTGAGCCCAGGGCGGAATCTCGGCAGCGGCGGTGTGGAGTCTGGGCTGGTGCGAGACCCGGGATCATCAGTGGCGGCTGCATTTGCAAGGTCCAGCAAGGATTCATGGTGGCAAGGGCATCGCAGGAGGCGAGGTGGAACTGAAGAATAGTGACTTGTCTAGACTCATGTATCCGCTCCACGCCCGTGGCTGAGCACTTAAGAAGGGCTCTAAAGTTGAACTTTATTTCTTTACTTTTCTGCCTTGATAAACTATGTTTTTGTTTATTTTTCGGTGTTTTAGGATGGCACGGAAAATGGTGACACTATACAACAGTTTTCACTCTGTTTTGTAACAAAATACTTGTGACAATAAATAAATAAATAGAACATGTGGCACCAGTTATTGTCCAGATTTGACTGCCTTTGTGCTCCTGCTTATTTATTTCTTTCCGAGCTCTCTAAAACCTGCCCGCAAGATGTCATTGTCCTTTTTGCCCATCTTATTGGTACAAAATGGATCACAAACTTGCTTTCCCTTACTCTTTGGATGTTCTGCAGCCACTCAAGCTGCATCCTCGATTTTGGTACCAATGACGTGGCAGACCATCCTGGAATTACATTTGCAGCCACAGGAGTTCCTGGCTGTTCCTGTTCTTAGTTAGGCTGTGTGTGCTTATTAGGAACTAAGTTGAATGTCAACAAATAATTACACTCAGGCCTGCTCTATTTGACAAGGAAAGAACATTTTCATCCCAACAGCCTCAGGTAGATTCAAACCATAGTTCTAAGGGTGAAAGGACATAATTATGACCTGTTATCCATTGAATCTCCAAAACAAGAATAGGATTGTTTCCTTTTACCTGCAGTAAAAAATAAAAGTACATTTTTTTTGTGTTGACAATAGCACAACATATGTATAAATATCCATCTTCTTGGAACTTTAAGATATGTCAGAATACTGGTACTTAGCACAGCAAGTTAATGCTTGCGTTATAAATTTAGTTTCATGACAGCCCACAGAGCATCACTGCTGCTGAGAATTGTACTTCAGTTATCAAGTGTCAAGTAATGCAAAAGAAAAATGTAATAATACTGTACAAACAAGTGTTTAACCTTCTCTTCCTCCCAGAATAAAATTGTTATGGAAGTTGTTGAGGAATCTGATTAAACAGAATAAGACACACCACAGTTTAATTTTCACAGACCACTGAAGTTATATTAAAATGTGTCTCACTACACTGCTGATTATGAGACATTCCATCATTACAAGAACACTGCCTTCTTCCAGGAATACATTTTCTGTTTAGTTAAATAACTATATTACAACTGCTGGGTTTCTCTCTCATTTGTTGCTGTTTGGTTGAGTTTCAAAAGCACTAAACGCACTGTTCTCAGCAGCAGTGCTGAGTTAACATTTTGGTTGACAGCCTAAGGTGGCTATTAAAAGATTAGTTGTCTTAGATGTGGCTACTGAATAAGTGTTTTTAGGGAATTTAAATTTTAATGATGGGCTTCCCAAATAGGAACTTTTTTTTGACATCAAGTGTATATTAAGTTAAAGCAATCTTAGATTGTTAGAAAATCAATTCTTTCATCCCCACATGGTTCCTGGGAACAGCTCACACTAGATGAGCAGCTATGGAGGTAGTATGGGGAATGACATGGAGAGGGTGAAGGGTGAGATATAGAGGTCCATTGCCATACCACAAGAAAACATAATAAGGGGAGGGATGGGAAATTGCTCTGGCCACTATGTGTATGTGGTGGAATAGAGATTGTCGATCAGATCTTCACATTGGATAACAATGTAACGATTATGATCAGTGCACATCTGAACTTCCTATTGTACAGATAAGTTTCTGTCATAGATTCAGACTAGTGTTCCCATTCTTCAGTGGCATATATGTTTCAACACCTTTATATTGAATGCATTTAGCAATCACAGTGACAATCATACATTTTAAATACGTTAACGTGCGGTGAATACCAGGTCACCGATCACATGCCGTCTGAGTCTACCTCCTTACTCTGCCAGTCATGCAACTCATACAAATCTGCACAAGGTGCAACATTTGCATTACATTTCATGCTGTGCTATGTAATCTGAATATTCCCAACAAATAATTATTTCTACAACTAAATAATTAAGTACCAGATTTAACGTTTCGGGTCCAGTGACCCTTCCTCTGAACTTCTGAGGAAGCGTCACAGGACCCAAAACGTTAACTCTGTTTTTTCCTTCACAGATGCTGCCAGACCTGCTGAGCTTTTCCAGCAACTTTGTTTTTGCTCCTGATTTACAGCATCCGCAGTTCTTTCGGTTTTTAATTAAGTACCAGATAACTAGATGCACACAAAAAAAAAATGCCATTGAAGAAAATTTCTATTAGGAATTCCAATGGGTTTTGCGTCAAAAATTTTTAATCCCATTCCATTCCCAAATTTTACCATTGAACAATTAATTTTATAGATTCTAGATTCATGTGCATGGTTGTAACCAATAATGAATAACTGTCATAATTTTAAGAAAGATCAGTGTTAGACAAATAGCAGCATGGGATTTAGATAATGTTTCTATTGTGTTACTGTGTTCTAGACTCACTTGCAGATTACTGAGGTTCCACAACATGTATCAATAAGTATTTGATTATATAAGTGAAGTCAACATTTTCTCTTTAAGTAAAATATAAGAATTTAAACTTAGTCTTAGTTTAGAATGAAACATTCTCTTTAGAGATCTGATTTTTCTGGATACATGCAGATAATTTATAAATTGGCCCAAGTTGCTTGACAACAGAGACCCTTGATCTGAAATGCTGGGTCACATTGTTGCCATTGAGATAGGCGATTTGGGTCAGGAAATATTTAGTTGTGGCACATCTGCCTTCAACCACATCATACACGATCTTTATTCTCAAGAATAGGAATATGACTGAGGTTTGTCTACTGCCTCTACAAGTTACTCAAGAGGTGCAGATAGAGATGGTCAATCGCTGAAGTGGGCCTGCTAAAAGGCCTACTTCAGTTTGCTGAGCCTTTGTCCCTGGTATATTAAAAGCTGTTACCTTTCGCCCTTCACCCCTCCCCATGCTACCTTCATACCCCGTCATTCACCCCATGCCAGAGCCAAGCTCCCATACCATCTCTTTCACTGCTCATCTCGTACCCATAATGGACAGACCCTGGGATCCATGTGGAGGTGATAAGAATTAAACTGCTAATCAAAGAGAGCTCTCACTCTACAGGTGTGAGAGTCAGTAGTGAAGACAACATAGGGAGTCTGCAAAAGGATATAGATAGATGAAGTAAGTGGTTAAAAATCTTGGCAGTTGAAATATAATATTGGAACATATAAATCTGTCCATTTTAATTGGAAGAATAGAAAATATTGTTTAAATGTAGTGAGATTACAGAACTCTGATGCAAAAGGATTCAGGAGTCACAAGAATCGGAGAGTTAGCATGCAGGCACACTAAGTGAATAGGAAGACAAACAAAATGTCAATCAGCACTTTCCTCTCACACAATATAAATACTGTTTTCGCTTTGCTTTGGTAATTCTTGCACATTGCACTGATGAGCATAAGACAAAAATTTTCAACAACATGTATCTTTCTTCAGCAATACCAAAATTAAATGTTCTTGTTTATTTATTAAGGGAAATGGAAAGTAAAAGTAGGGATGTTTTACTACAGTTGTGTAAGGCATTGGTGAGACCAGATCTGGAGTACTGTATATGGCTTTGGTTTGATGCGGAGGTAACGGCAGATTGTGTTTTTTTGGGTATCTGTTCCTTTTCAAAACTCCATATAAGTGCTCCTGTTCGGCTTTGTGCAATTCCAGATTGCGGCAGTGTGTTGTGGCCTGTTTGAATAACAACACACTGCAGGAATCCGGAATTGCACAAAGCAGAACAGGAGCACTTATACGGAATTTTTAGAAGGAATGGATACCCAAGAAGCACAATCTGCCGTTACCTCTGTGACAGACCACAACAAGAAGACACAACATGGCCAGATACACTAGTAACCCTACTGTACATCAGGGACATATCAGAGATGATCACAAGACGACTCAGACCCCTAGGTATCAGGGTACCCACAAACCAACAACTACCCTGCAAAAGCTACTGACGAATGTAAAGAATCCCATACCCACAACCAATAAAACTAACGTAATGTACAAAATACCATGCAAGGACTGTGAAAAACATTCCATAGGCCAAACTGGAAGAAAACTGACAATAAGGATACACGAACACCAATTAGCTACCAAGAGACACGACCAATTCTCACTGGTCTCAATACACATGGACAAAGAAGGATACGAATTCGACTGGGATAACACATCCATAACAGCATGAGCCAAACAGAGACATGCCAGGGAATTCCTGGAGGCCTGGCATTCTAACTGGAACTCCATCAACAAACACATTGAACTGGACCCAATACACAAACCACTGAAAACAGAACCGGAAGTAATACCACCACCCCAGCAAGCAGAGGCCTATAAATAACAAGCGGGACGGAAGACCAATGCTTCACTGGAGGCGCACTGACGGTGTTACCCAGCAGGGTGACAAAATGTTTGCAACCAAACACACCGGCTTGGCGAGCAAGTCTACAATCTCAAAAGTAGAGAAATCTGCAGGAACTTGATGGGGCTGATGCTGAAAAGATATTTACCCTTATGAAGAAGACTAAAAGAACTGATCTAAAGTAAGGGGTCTCTTACGTAACATGCAGATAAGGAGAAATGTTTTCTCTCAGAGGGTTGTTGAGTAGAAGGTTGTTAGTCGGTTGGATTCCCTTCTTCAAAAGCAGTGAAGGTTGCGCCATTGAATATTCTTAAGGCTGAATTCAACAGAATCTTGAATGAAAAAAAGGTAATTGAAGATAGCGAGAGTGGACTCAGGGGACAGGCTGGCCTACTCCTGTTCCAAATTCAAATGTTCAAATGTACACTTGATACTAAGGAAATTCTCATTCATGCGGCCCATTCAAAATTATAAATTCTCCCAAATGGTAAAAGGAAACACTTATTCAATAACCACAGCAAAGACAACTAATCCTTTAATAGAAACTGAAAGAACTGCTGTAAATCAGAAACACAAACAGAAATTGCTGAGAAAAACAGACCTGCTGAGCACTTCCAGCAATTTCTGGTTTTGTTTTTTAATCCTTTAATAGCATATTTAAACTGTTAATCAACATGTGAATGCCGTGCCTCACTGAAATAAATGGTTTGGAGCTTGTGAAACACCACGGCCAATATATCAACAATGAAGTTTATTGAAACTGCAATAACAGATAATTTTTTTCTCTAAGTTACACCAGACAGCATGTTATTCAATGCACTCCACCACCAGCAGCAACAGCGGCAGCATAATTTCAAATTGTGACATTTGAATAGACCTTATTCACCCTTCAAAGGCATTCACACCTCTTCCATAAACCTGTGATTCGCACTTGGTCCTTAGAACAGCGAAAATGGGATCTGTGCAAACCCTGTACTAATTTCAAATGTCCTCGTTGAGTTTGGGTTTCCTGCTGTATGATTTTCATGCAATCCTCTTCCCCTGGCTGCAAAAATAGATCTGCCAGAAATAAGGATAAAACTTGTTTTTAGGTCCCACTTGTAATTTTTAAACAGTGCCCAAATCTGCGCAGATCTGGCCCACTCACTCACTTTATCTACAGATGCCGTTACACCTGGTGAATATTTCCAGCATTTTCTGGTCACATGATTTCATAATAGCTTCTATAAAAGCATCATATTGTTCCTAGATCAGTGTCCCACTGGTTTGACATGATCCTTCTACTCTATTTTATCCTAGTGGGGTATAATGGGCTTCAGGACACAGAATCTGTGGGATGTAGTAAAATATCAACACACCAAGAAATGAAACTGGTGTCATAAATATGATCATTCTATCCTAAATTTTGTTGTGCATATAAATCACATACCAGCTTATACTATAATTGACACAATATATACAGAAAAGACAGGTGGGTGGGACAAGGGTTACTTCAATCTTAATTTTTGCATGTTTTCCTTCCTTCAATAAAAAAATCATGTTACACTGACAGACTCCAGGCCTCTGATGAAATCATAAATATTGAACAAATTTGTAAATCCAAAAATGCTGTGTTTCCAAAAGGAGTTGCAAACAAATTGGCACCATGACTACTTGGTAAGGTAGATTAGAGGTGAATTACCTACCACAAGTGTGCATGAGCCACAGCAGGGAACTGATCTCTACAGGGGCCAGTCACTGGAGGGGGAACTCATAAACTAGCTCTGCTGCTATAGACTTTGAAACTGATTTTGAGGGCTCACTCTACTGAAAAGGGGCAATGGGAATACACCAGAAATAAATAGGTGCACTAGGCAGCCAGCCAGCAAGTTTGGGACATGACCTACAACTTGAACCTGTGCTGGGGCTCTGAACAGAATATGGAAAACATTTGTCACAACATAAGTTGAGTGACCCACTCTATAAAAATGGCACTGGCACCCATTATGAGGGAGCTATCTCTGACTGCTTGCATGACAGCTTACTCTTAAACTGTATATTAATTAGGAAGTGTGACTGTTCAAAACCTGCATTCTTGAGTTCACATACAGAGGAGCTGGATGAAACAGTGCTGGTTGGATGGGAGGTGCTCTATATGCAATATGTGACTATGGCCAGGATTTTCCCATTTTCAGATGGAGTCTGAAAGCAAGCAAGTTCGGAAGGGGGAAACCCGCAAGCTATCGAGGTGGGAAAGCTTAAAAGATATTCCAGCAATCAGGGAGCTGATTGGGACAAACCACTGGCCAGAGGACAGCAGCTCCAAATCTCAATGGTGTCATAGCAGAGGCTCCCCTGTACTCCTAGAATGGAGGATCACCCACAGGAAAGTATAATGTTGTTGGGGATATCTCAAAGGATGGGGGTCATAGAGAGATGGGACATTTAATTAAAAGCACGGGCATAGGAGTGGCTTTCAGCTGCTGCACCCCATGCCCATGTTCAGTCTCTTGATTGTACACAGATTAGTGTACAGCAAAGGACATCACCTCCTCCAAGCTGAGAGCCTGCCCACTCTGGTTAACCACTTTCTCATCCCATTTGGAATGGAAATAACTACAGCCCAGGTGGGATTTAATGGCTTCAATAGGCAGCAGGGTGGAAAGGTGGAGCCTGAGCCATCCCTACAAGAAGTTCATTTGGGCAGAGGCAGGAAAGTGGTCGGATTGACTCGATTTGTCTTCTATTCCGTGTCACCGTTGCACTGTCATGTGTGCAAACCTCACTGGATCTCAGTTCTGAGCACATTCTGGCCACCTTGGCTAATTGCCGTGTATATTCTGTGGGGTCCTGAATTGTGAACCTGTTGTTCCATGTGTAACTTTGGCAATTCTATTCTTGAATTCTTATTACAAATGCTGGTCATGAGCGTTTCTATTGTTGAAGTTTTCCAAGCTGCTTCAAGTTTCAAAAAGAAATGAGTACTTTGGGTACCAGTTAATAAATTAGTATGCATTTGTCTGTCAAACAACAGTTCTGCCACTGATGGAGTGAATGCACTCAGGAGTGTTGTTCCCAAATGTAACATTGCTATGTATTGATCATGATTGATCTGTCTATATCTGAGGATTAGATTTTTGTCTATGCTGGATGTTTATTTCCTTATTTTTCTAATTTCTTCCAAAGGATTTGTACCAAGAATTGTGCCTAGGTAATTTTGTCCCCAAGATGGCACCATAATTGGCAACTTGTAAGAACTTTTCACTGTACTCATGTGAGTATATGTGACAATAAAGCTAATTCCAATTCTAATGTGTTCAGAGACACCACTGGACCTGGAATGGTATGGAGAAGCAATGTGAATGTTACTTCTCACACATGCCTTGGAATGACTTAGCAGCAAATTGAATATCCTTATCTGAAATGGCCTCCCTAGGGACGCTGAATGAACTAAAATGGGAGCTTAAAATGCATGTGATACTGTGCAGTTGACGAATGAGAGGGTACTTGGTAGTTCACAATGATGATGAAGTCATTTTCAGGGACATAAAACAGATTTGATCCTACTTTGGACATAGGATGGGCAGGGACTTCATGTGATATCAATGGCTCTTTGTATTGACTTGGTAGATGCTCTTGACATGCCTTGCATTTCTTAATGTGAATTTCAACTTTTCTGCTGATGCCAAGCCAATATGCTGACTGTCTGGTGAATTTTCTCATCCAATCTCTGCCTGCGTGCGAGTCATGCAGTTTGTTGAAGAACACGAGGTCACAAACATTCTGATCGATGACCTGATTTACTTTACAAATGACTCTTTGTGAGTTGCCCAGCTCATCCTGAAAAGGCCAATATGATCTCCCATGTGACTAGGAGATTTCAAAAGGCTGATTCTTACTTATTATCATCAGATATTTGATACAGATAAAATGGGCATTCTTAAATTTTAAAAATATCTGGAATTTGTAGTAAAGCAATGGTAAGACCAAAAGGCTAAACTAAAAGGAAGCAATTAGTATTAAGGATAGCTATCTAATAGTCAGAGCTTTGATAGATTGGGATGGAGACATTGTTACAAATGAAATGCTCTTGGATGAGCATCTATCCAAGAACTCTGGCAGCTAAGGACACTTGCAAAACATGCTAGTCTTTCCCTCTGCCTTCTGTCTCTCTGTTTATCCCCCAAGCAGATTAAAACTAATATCAGGAAGAGACACCAATCTTCAATGTTTGCTTTATAGGAACATTCCCTTTGGAGTTGGGCAATGCATTCACTGATGAGATCAGTTTGCTCAAGTCCAGTTCTTCTTGTTACATTTATGTTGGAGCTAAAATCACACTACATAATTCCCAGCAGTTTTCTCTAGCTAATCTCTTGATGTATTGCTGCAAGCTGTATTTAGACCCACATAAAAGTATGGGACGACACAGATCTGATTAATCTCTATTTTTGTTAGATTTTTTTCCTTGTTTTGACTCCAAATGATACACAGATCCTTCACTGCCAAAACTGTCAAACCAATTCTCCACAGCATGTCAGGTTTCTATCTAATGACAGTTTACTACAGCGAATCTGGAGCAGGGAGGGATACACCTCCCTCACAAAGTCAAAATGAGTCTGAATGACTGTTTTCATATCGATGAAGCCCCCCAACTACCTGGCCAAGGATCCATACACACACACTGCCAAAAACATTCCTGTAAATGATGAAGGGATCAGTTATTTTTCTTTTTTTCCCAAATATCTAAAGGCATTTTTACATGCAACTGAAACGATTTTTTCCTCCATCAACCGTGGTATTTTTAGTATGTTGTGGTATTACCACAAATTAATTGTAGTATTATCACTGAACTGTTATTCTAGAGACACAGATAATGTTCTGTAGACCTGAGTTTGAATTCCACCAAGGTGGACGGTGGAATTGGAATTCAATAAAACAAACTGAAGTAAGAGTCTAATTCTGACCGTGAATCTATTGATGAGTGTCAGAAAAACCCATCTGGTTCACCAATGTCCTTTAGGGACGGAAACTGCCATCCTTACCTGGTCCGGCCTACATGTGACTCCAGAACCACAGCAATGTGGTTGACTTTCAGTTGCCCTCTGGGCAATTAGGGATGGGCAATAAATGCTGCCTAGCCAGCAAACCCTCATCCAGTGAATGAATAAAGAAACACATTGATCATCAGTAGTAAATCACCAGTGTTGTCCAATTCATTAATTTGCACATAAAGCTTGTTAAGGGCAATGCTAAACATAAAAAGGGAGGAGGGGCTAAATCAAAATGGAGTTGGAAGGGAACAGGTTTGATCAGCCCCATTCTGTTACCATCAGGGGGGGTTACATGTATTAATTCATGTATAGTCGGTCTGAAGACAGGTCGTTGGCTGACCTTTTTTTTGAAGGTTTGCAGTTCTCTTCCACTCTCCGAGGCAAGGAAAAAGACAAGTCCGAATTCTCCATTAGCTGGAATGGGGAAATAAAACCATTGGTGTTATTTTGAACCCAACACTAGCCATCCCACTACAGAGCCTGGATGGGGAGCTGGTCTTTCATTCAGTCTTCATGTGGCTAAACATCATTCAACTGCATTGTGTTGTAAGACAGTCTTTGGTCTCCTATGACTTGACATGGGTCAAAGCCAAGGACATATTTTGCATCATCAGTGATGGAAGGTGGCCAAAAAGAAGAGAATCAAATCTTGATTTTTATGAATTCGTGGAAAACGGCTGCCAGTGAACAGGAGCATGTTTTATATCTCTCCTGATTTTTATTTCACTGAAACCAGCCAGTGAGGGATTCAGAATGCCCATGCGGATGAGGATTTCAAGCAGACATTTATAATGTGCAGAAGCAGAATCTGTTTAAAAGAAACCTTTGTTGGCACTGTTCTTACCAATTTTGACATTGATCGATGAGTTTACTGTTCTGCCTTTTTGCAGACTGTATTCGGTCGCAATCAACAGCAAGTACTTGTTCTGGCTCTTTTTAAAAAAAACTGATGTTTTAACAATTTTCCTGGGCTCAATGTCTTGTTCCTTTCTTTTGGAGAAAAGAAGATTTTTGGCTCATCCTGAAAGGATCTTTTAAAATTCCAATTTGTGCTTGTTTCCAATGTTAGGAACTCTACTTTATGTTTTGGTGGCCTTGCCAACATGCATTTATGTCAAGTGATGACAGTCAAAGCACCCATAGATGCAATATTAGTGAAATGTTGAGAAAACTCAGTGTTCTTAACACAAGGATAAAATATTGAAGTTGGCTTTTAAAGTTAATATAATTCCTTTATTAAATTTTTATTTATACAAATAGCTGATTTTTCATATCACAAGTCGTCTGGATTCTGAAATTGATTGCTATGTTTTGTTTGAAGTCATTGTGAGGTGGAAGAGGCTCTACTGCAGAGACAGGACAATGAAGCAAGAAGAAGCAGGTGAGGAGTTTTTGGATAAAAACAGAAAGCTGGGCTGAGAAGCTAAGATATGCGGAGCATGACAATAGATGCAGAAGCTACACAAAAAAGGAAGATCAAGGCTAGTCCGCAGCAATGGAAGCACAGAATGGAATGAAACAAAACACGCATAGCCATGAGTTGAAATAAAGGAGTGCAATACAAATTAAAACCACTTATGTGTGAGAGAAGGAGGTATTTACCTATTTAATAGTGTCAGAACATAATTTCATTATATCAATAACACATTATTGTAGAACATAATGATATCAGTTGCAGTGATCATTTTAATTTCCCTGTCAGATCTAACTTCCACTCAAAAATGCATGTTGGACTATAGTTATTTTTGAGTGTTGTTCAAATTATAAAATCAGGATATACTTAAAATATATACTTAGAATTTTCATCCACATCCAAGCATTCTAACTGGTGTGTAAAGAGTACTTTTGGCAGGTTTTTCTTTAGAATAGAGCTTTTAGTTGTTTTTGTCACCAGCTTGGGAACAGTCCTTAATAAAGTCATCTAGAAAGACACTGTCTCGCATGGTTAACTTCTGTTTATGGGATCATAGCACGGGAACAAATGATTAACTGTTTCTATCAATTGTGGAATGTGAGGGAGCTGTTAGGTGACTGTGTGTCATGGGAAATACCGAAATTGGTTTACATTCTGGCACAAAAATGGGCTCAGTTCCATAATATAATGAGTGAATAATCAAATAGAAGGTGGATGTAAAGCACAAAATGTTAGAACATTTCTCAAGGCAAGAATGGAGATAGTATCTCAACGACTAATTCACTAAAAATATAAAGTTTGCTTTTTAATTTGTTTACTTATTGAATTGCAGGTTTGTTTTTCACACAATTAAATATTTCAGCCCAGGTTTTACTTTTGTAATAATGACACAGTTATCAATGTTTGCCATTATCACTCCATTGAAACTGACAGCAACTTTGGGAGTCTAGACATGCACAGAATATCCAAGTGTAGAAGCCAGAATGACTGCATTCCTCCACATGAAGCACTGTTGAATTCCCACAGATCCACTCACCATTGCAAACAAGAATTGACAAAAGACCTTCGCTTCTACATTGCTAATCTCACAGTAAAAATCTTGGGAATATTGCAGCTTGTTGAAGACATATTAAGTTCAAATTACTTTTAAACACCCTTCCTGGCCCAAAAGTGCTAATTTTATATTTATGAAATATCATTTTTTAACAATATTAAAAACATTTTTCTCTTTAAATATCACCACCTTTATTTCATTTTTTTAATACTGATACACTTTCATGTATATTTTAATCAGAAAAATTATAAAAGAAAGATTAAATGTTTTTAACTTCTTAATTTGTGATTTGTGATAATATTTAAAATTGATTACCAACAAACAAGGTAAGCAGCATTAATTACTGCTGCATTGCAAGATTTAAACCCTCATCAGGAAAGTGAGAATTTCGGTCACGAATATTACTAGGTCTTTACCCACAACTTTCTCAGAGGTGAGTAATAGGCATCCTTGCTTTGTCACTGGCCTCAAATTTTAGACTATATACATTTCAACAAGGTTTTGAGTATCAAAGGCTGAACAAAATAGAAATTATTCCCAGCTGGTTCAAGGTAACCATATCCAGTGTTGTGAAGATCTAGTTCACGATTCATATATTTAAGAATTAAAAATGTAAATAGCTGTTTGGTAGTACAGAAGTTGAGTATTGCTGAAGAAAGATATTTTCAAAAAGGCTTTTCATCTTGCACTCCTCAGGACATTTTACAAGAATACTAATTCAAAGGAAAAACAAACATTTACACCACATGAGAGAGAATGCCAATTCATTGGCAAGTGGACTCCGGGATACATATTACCATATACCAGAGTCCACTTGTCAACCAATCATCACTCTCCTCTCATACATATAAATATTGGCTTTCCTCTTAAATTGGCACTATACGTAAGTTAATGGAAAAAAAATGAGAAACACTAAGTTGAGGTAATTACAATTAAGAGCTATTGTTTGTTTTACAACTTTAGATGTAAGTATGTAAAAGTAATTAATAAATAGGGGTTTTTCTCCCAGAAGAGAAGCTAGGACTAGTTTGTAAATATGGAGGTTCCTAAACAGGACTCATCAAGTCTAAAGAGAAGCAAGCACATCTATTAGAAATATAAATTGTTCAGATTAATTACAGAAGCAAAGAGTTATGTTGAAGGTAAAACTAATTAATTTGCAGCTCTGATTGAACCATACCAAAGCATGTGACTTTATCACGGAGATGGCTGTGGTGGTTAAAAGGCTCCTTGGTTTAACTTTTTTCTTAAAAGTTAATTAAGGCAAAGATGGATAGATTCTTGATAAGCAAAGGGTTGAAAGATTTTACAGATTTGAAGTTACAATCAGATTTGCCATGTTCTTATTAAATGGTGGAGTAGGGTCATGCAGCTGAATAGGCTACTTCTGTTTCTTGGTCATATGAGTATGTGTTTTTCTCAGGGAAGGTAAATACAGTTTTGTTCTAACAGAAATCTGCAGCTTGTGACGTTGAGAGTCAAAGGGAGGCAAATACTACTCAGGTCTACACTTTAAGCAGAGAAAGTATTATCATTGTTCACTACACACAATGTGCATGATGCTTAAGCGCCGTTCAGAATTTGAGGAATAAAGAAGTTGGATGATTTGCCAAATTGGAACGAAAAAAAAATCTGCAGTGGTCCTCTTGGACCCTTGTGGCAGAAAGCAAACCAGCAAATTTAGTTTGGAAAGTTGGGAGAAAGCAGGTAGGTACAGTCCTGAGGTTGTCTAAGGAAACGTTGGAGTGCAGCTTAGCCAAAAACGAATGGAAGGGTTGCCATAAATCAGGAGGAGTTGGAACATTGAGGAGAATTAAAGAGAATTCCAGAGGAATACTTTATACCTTTGCATTATCTCCAGGAAAATGGGAAAAGTGAATTAACCTTCAACATTTCATAACACAAGAGAATTCTTGTGTGGTGGGGAGGTGTATAAAAGGTTGGATTATGTTTATAGCATGCGCCTTTATAAACTATAGTCTTGTTATTTGTGCTTGGATTGTTTATTTTTTATATACAACAAAATTTACACTGTTTAAAAAGGAGAGATTTTATAATGGAGTTCTGTCAGTTAGTTACTTGGTGTTTGGTTTTGCTTTAAACATTAATGGTCCTTATGGGAACATAAAGGGAGGAAAATCTAAACTGTTGAGAGATCTATTCCTTCAGGTAAGCATTTAATGAAGCTATCAAATTACTAAAGCAATTCTGTAAGTACATCTTGATAGCTATTGTGAAACATCGCACTCTATGTTGACTGGGAAAAAAAATGAAACAAATTTTATTTCCTGAAAATATATTTTTGTAATTTCATTGTTTCATCAACAACCGATGAAGGAGGAAAGAACTGAATCATCAGAAAGGATTTACACGTACATTTTCTATGATAAGTATTGATCAAAATAATCCAACTTAAAATCACAATGACCCCCAGGTTAGGTTTGTGAACGACACATATATATCTTTGTATATGAGAGAGAGGGAGAGAGACTGATAACAAAATTCCATCCTGAATTGCTCTGCCAGTAGGAAATGAATGCCACAAGTCATATGGAGATGAATTTACCAGGTAAGTATCCTTGGAAAGTGTTGTTGGTAAATCAGCACAAGTCACCTTCGAGTTGGCTACTTATTAGGAAATCTCACAGACAATCAAGAACTGAAGCAATGATGTAAACTTTATGGCATGTAGCAACCAAGATAAGACCCCTCAAGTAAGCAAGTTAAGCCTCACAACCCATCTTGGCTATCATCCGATTAATGGTGGAATCTGGCCAAGATTTCAACCAATAGTGGCCTGTCTCTGGAAGTGTCCAGGGTTCGATCCTTATGCAGTATTGTTCTTTGAAGTTCTGCAATTAAATTGCTTTGTTGTTGGATTCTTATACAATTTTCTCTCTTTCAAGTTTATAGAGTGACATCATTGAGGATTCAGTAGATTATTTCATCCCCAACATGATATCACTTCTGGAGACCTCAAGCTTGTAGCTTGCTGCATTCGGGGTTAGTTATCCTTTGAAACAGTTTTTCATGCAATGAACTCCTTTACTTCAGATCATTCCTTCTGCAAACAGTTTTAACTGCCCATTTGTCATGAGGCAACAGGTTATCAATCAGTTGTTAACTCCTCTCTCAAGAAACAACTTGTTTACGTTGCTTCTTGCCAGGGATGGTCAATTCATATGTTGCTTTTAATTCCTCCAGAACAGTTTCTCCTTGCCCCTTTCATCTCAAGAAACAGTTTATTGCAGAAAGTTATTGCCGATTCTTTGAATCCAAGAACAGTTATTAAATTTGTGAAGTTTACATTGTCATAGTAGACTTTAGAATATCAGTTAGTCCAAAAATGTGAAATTGAAGCAATAAGTTGGGATGCATACAAGTTAACGAGTTGTCCTTAAACAGCTCATCGCTGCTGAAAACTTCAGCAGCAACTTGTGGGAGTTGGAGGAATTAGAAGGAATCATTCTTCACGTGGAGTTGACTGTCAGCTAGATTAACTACATTTCTCATGATTGTCTGACTTTCAAAACACAAAACCTACAACTCACCAATGAAGGGATTAAGGCTTCACAATTTCATTATGACCAAACTGCAAATTGTGCAAGACGTAACAGAATACAGGAAGGATTGATTTTTTTGGTGTCTACAGCAGACAATTGTTCAATGTAGATGCAAGTGGCTAAATGCACAACAGAGCTCCAAGTTGCGCCTACATTAAAGTGTGCGAATGATTTTCCAGTTAATGAGCCATGGCTCATCAGTGGTTATGCATGATACAAACCTTTGTCTTGATGGTAGCTGATTCCCTCCCCCCTTGAAGGAAATTTGATCACAACTCCCACAAGATGAAATCCAACTTCCTTTTAGTAATGCAATCTTGAAATAGCTGTCAGTTGAGGGTCAATGCTACTCCATACAACATCTACAGAAAATATCTAACCTTTGGGTTACAAAGGGAAAAAGCCTCTAGAATGTAAAATACAGCAAACAACCTGTAGTTATATTATGTGCAAGTAATCAACTGTTTTTCAGTGAAATGAAGAAGTTACTTTTCACTTATTCTCACCAGAAGACCGAAAAGAGGTCTTTACAACTTATCTGCCAGCTAGCTAATCAACCATTGTCCCACAGACAAATTCCACACTGTTAACTCCAGCTTTGGGACTTTGGACACTATCTTAATACAAGAGCATTGATAAACCGATATCTCTCGGTTGCTTTGTACTTCAGTTTTTGAGAGTTGAACAACCTTTTCAATTTGACCCCTTCCTTTATTTGTTTGCACGTGTGCCCGTTGTTGCAAAGTGTTCCTCCTACCCCTCCATGTCTAAGAGAGTGTAAAATAAATTCTACTTCAGACTTAACTTTACAATAACAATACAATTTTGTTACTGCTCTTGCAAAAGTCAGAATCCACAAAGAGGGAGTGGATAAATACAACACCGTTTACAAAAGAGGAAAAATTAATTCACAATCTCATTATAAACAGGTGGTCAGAACAGGACAGGAGAAGACTTATTTTAAGACTCACAGTCTGACCATAACACCACAATGACGTGCTTGGATGCTATTTACAGAGTTCTAGAATAATTATCTTGATACTCTCCTATATGTGCATCTGCCTATAAAATCACCCAAGCTGTTGCCAGCAATATCTAAATCCAAGATATTTTCTATTGTAAATATTATGCAGGCCACTTAAAGTTCCAGCATATATATCATGTGTAGTTGCTGCTGCAACAAAGGATGTCAGAAAAGCTAAAAATTATCTCTCACCCTACTGTGACAATTATAGCGCTCCCAACTTGAACCCAAATTAGGCCAAGCAGTGTCATAGGAGCTGCTTGGCCTGCTGTGTTCATCCAGTTCTACACCTTGTTATCTCAGATTTTCCAGCATCTGCAGTTCCTACTATCTCTAGAACCCAAATTAAACTGGTTCAAATGGTTCACTCAGTGGCAATTAATGTGGAGGAATTTTGCTTTAGCATTCTCCTGCTATCATTTGGGCCACTCTTGGCTGGGTTATTACCCAAGCAAGAAGGGAGAAGACTTAGTTATTCACAAGTTAGCTAGTCACATAATTTTAAAGGACAAGTAGTTTGTGATAATTTCTGGAACATCTTGCTTGATGTGCAGGGTCTTCAACCTATTCTCACATAATCCTCACATTCAATGAGCGTAGGTCCTCCTGAATTGAAATGTATGTAGTAGCCATCTGTATATGATGCTGAACAGCAGCAAACTCAACAATTCAGTGATGACTTTGTTCCACTGTTGCCTTGCTAAAATGCTAAAGGTGTCAAGTTCCGCTGCTCTCCATGTGATGCAGTCAGTCATCTGATTGTGGGCTGCCTATAATTACCTTTTGTCCCTAGAAATTCCTTCGGACCCAGAGAGACCAATGACAGACAACTGTAGCTTCAGGTATTCATTTAGTAGGTGGCAGAAACCCCAACATAGTCTTTAATGGTGTGCTCTTCTTGCATGCATCCCTCATTAAAATCCTCATATGACTTGCATTGTCTGGATGTTATAATCTGCTTGGGCATATCCTGTGTAACTATTTTTCGACTGCGCCGACTTTATTCTTCCACTATTTTTATGATATTCACACACAGATGCATGCCCACAGATATGGTACACCTGATCCTGAGAAAAATGGGTGACTGAAAGGTCAAAATCCCTGTTGGCTTTACACTCTCAGACGCATGTTCGTTACATCTGGGCAGATGTCAAAACAAAAACACTGCAAGAAGTCCCAGCTGCACCACTGAAACACTTTGCATTTACCAGGCTCACACACTCTTCAATGCCACCTGTCACGCCTGATCCTGGCAACATTTGTACTCAACAGTTCTCACTCTAACTCAGTGCGTAGAAGGAACTGCCAACTCTGAGCTGCAGTGTTTCCAACCTTCATAACAAGCTCGCCCAGGATTGAGCCATGAGCTATGCCAATTAGAGGGGATACATTTTGAGGAGTAAATGGCTTCCAAAAATAAACTGACTTGCCCTGATTACACACTGACATTGTTAAGAAATAAGCATGCAACGCTTCCAATATATTAAGAGGGAGTCAAAAAAATGTGTCCTTTGAGTAACAAACAGACAGTCATGCAGTGAAATGGAAGTTGTGAATTTACCACCCAATTGCCACTCCAATGTTATCTTGCGCTGGGCAGCCAAAGAACTCAATTGGGCATTGGACATTTTGCAAATCGTTGCTTTGTAATACACAGAATCTTACTGCAATTTGATGGTTCTCTGCACAAAATTGTATGAGGGCAACATGGGCTAACTTGGGTTCCACTACAGTCACTGCCAGAATTGCAGTTTAGAGCTCACCGACAGCACTTTAACTTGACCTGCTCCTTGAAACATACCAGATTTCCCACCTGAAGAAAACCAGGCAGTAGTTTACCTGCACTGATGGCCAGCTGAGTCACAGGTCGTTAAAATCCACTGTGACATCCTCTCACTGTGTGCAATACCATGGGTAATGTGCCAGAACATTGGAAAAATAATGGAGATATGGGCACAAATTCAAAGCTGCAACTTCATCTGTGGGTTTTCAACATCAAGTGAGTCCTTCAATGACGTTGTTGTTTTGTAATCACTTCTGATCATCCATTATTCCCCATTTAATATCCTTTTCAATCATTTATGAAATACTTCACACAAGAACAAATGACAGGCTTAAAGAAGCACTTTTAATTCTTCAATATATAAAAAAAAGCAGAAGCAAGCCAATAAAATGTCTTTTGACTGAGAAGTGTACAAGCTTTAAGAATGTGACAGACATTTAATTGCATAATGAATTCTGACAAATTGATTGTAATTTCTAAATTAGATTTGAAACACAATTTGGCTCAACTCACACAGCATATGTCTAGTCTTTTGGTCTTTCACATTTGCACACACACCAATTCTTTTTGCTTGCACAGTACCATTAAGTAATGAAAATCTTCTAATAGCTAAACAACATAATATTATGTCACTGGCACAACGTTCTTAGAGTAAAATTTAACACTAAAAGTAGGCACAAAAGTAAATGAAACAAAGTAATTAATCGGGCATAGGCCATTCTTCATATATTTGTGGCATGTACTCTAAGTAATAGATGAAGAATCAAATTAACGCACAGGACAAATTCTCAATAAATCCATTATATATGGTAGAATTGGGGCAGCACGGTGGCTCAGTGGTTAGCACTGCTGCCTCACAGAGCCAGGGACCTGGGTTCGATTCTAGCCTCAGCTGAATGTCTGTGTGGAGTTTGCACATTCTCCCTGTGTCTGCGTGCGTTTCCTCCGGGTGCTCTGGTTTCTTCCCACAGTCCAAAGATATGCAAGCTAGGTGGATTGGCCATGCTAAATTGCCTGTAGTGTTCAGGGATGCCTAGAATAGGGGAATGGTTCTGGGTGGGATGCTCTGAGGGTCGGTGTGGACTTGTTAGGCTGAAGGGCCTGTTTCCACACTGTAGGGATTCGATTAAAAAAAAAAGAATAAAGCCATTTCTTCTGGCTCCAACATGGTGCCATATTCCCTTTGCACTCCAATCTATATTGCACGTCATGGCAGGTGTCGAATTGATCTGCACCTTGACTGATCCAGTGCTCAAGAACAATCATTAACGATTTCTTCCTAGGCTTCTCAATCTCCATTTTTGGAGATTCCTGTCCAACAGTGTTGCCAAGACCACTGACATTTTTCAGTACATAAGCATGATCCTGTAGTTCTCCACCCCTCTCCCACTCTGTTGCTGACCTCTTACACTGCCCTCTATCAATAGTACAATGGACAATAGCTCATTTCACCAATACACATCCTCGTCTTATGTGCATCAACTTCAGATCTTAAAAATTGCATCCATTTTCTCTTGAAAGGGGCTAGTAAAGGGGCATGGCTGCACCAAAGCTACTGGAAGCTGAAGTGGTGTGGGCTGGAGTTTGGAGTGAGGGTACCCTATTGGCAAACAGCCAGTGAGACGGTTCATTACCATAGGCCCTATCCATCCTTCTGCCATATTCTTGGGCTATGGCAGCTTTTGATTCTTTGCCAGATTTCCCATACTTCCTGAGCACACCACTAATCTGCAAAGCACCAAAGCTCCTATTTTCTCAAGATTTGGAAAAATGGCTGCATTTTGTTGAAACTAATGGACTCCTGCAAAAGTCATCAGAATGCACATCATATAACCACTACTTATAGTAATGTAAAAGTCAGTAAATCACAACGTCACTTCACCTGATGAAACAGCAGCACTTTGAAAGCTTGTGATTTCAAATGTACTTTAAAAATAGTGTTCAGATTACTGTGGTTTCTCCTGACAATATTATTTCCAGGCAGAAGCTATATATTTCTATTAACTTTTCAGAAAAGCAGGAAAGACCAAGCACATTTCCATTAAGTATTGTTTCAGAAAACATCAGGATGTTACAAAGGATCTCAATTAAGTATCTGTCGGAAGTGACTAAAATGGTTGATGAGCATTTCACCTGAACAGGAACTCAAACAAACTAACAGTGGAGCACCATTTGCTGCACAAGGATATCAGCAGCCACGATGACAGGTGGTAAGCTGAGGCACCCAGCAGCCATTTGGTCATAATCATATCAGGAGTTGAATATTAGGGATGGTAGTCAGAAGATTGTTCCTTGGGTATCTCTCATAGATGACGTTCCTATATAAGAGCACTTGCTGTATTTTGATGGAGAGAAATATTTTCTCAATCACAAGTTTCGCTGACTGGTGTTGCAGTGCGTAACAGCAATACATGCGCAACCAACTGTCGGAAAAACCCATCTGGTTCCCTAATGCCCTTTAGGGAAAGAAACTGCCATTCTTACCTCGTCTGGCCTACATGTGACTCCAGACTCACAGCAATGTGGTTGCTTCTCAACTGCTCTCTGGGCAATTAGGGATGGGCAATAAATGCTGCCTAAAAGCAATGCCCTCATCCTGTGAATAAATAAAAAAACAAAAAACCTCCACACCATTCCCACCCGGTTTTTAAAATGTTCAGGATTGGCAGAGATTTGTGCCACATTTTAACTGGTAACTGACAAAAGTTTAGGTGATGTCAATGGAATGTGACTTGTACATTTTAATTTGACTGAGGCCCAACCAATGGAAAAAATAGTTGGCCGATAAAATAGTAACTAACAGTGGGTTGTTATAACTTATGTTGAAAGTTCTTTTTCTTGATTTGATAATACAATGACTTGATTCATCCAGCTGGGTGATTACCACTGGTGTGTAATTGTGGCTTCCACTTATACAGAGTAGACTTAGCATGAGCATGGTGTCTAATCCTTTACAGCAGCCAGAGAACTAAAAGCACAAACTGTTTATTCCATTGAGAATAAGCAATTTGATGATGAGATGCTCAGTTGACAATAACGTAAATGTGCTTATTCAGATGTTCACATCGATATCAAGCAAAATGGACTCAAATTCAATCCTTTCACCTTATATCTTCTGCTGATATGAATCAATTTTGAATGTAATTGGTTTTATTGGAGGTCCATCAGTTCATACTGAAATACTTTTCAGTTCGCATTACTTTCATAAACTTTTTTAATATATTGAAGCATTAATTTCTCCCTCAGGCATGAGAAATGAACAGAAAATATTTATGTCGAGGTCTGGGCAACACGACTTATGCACCAGGGATAAAATTGGTCTTGGGCAATTACACAAACAGGGACAAGAGGAACTGGGCTTAAAACATGCTGGTCTGTTATTGTGTGTTTTACATTACATACACTCATTTCAACCCCTACTGTATTTTTTAAATTGAGATTTACCACAGTTCAGACAACTTGCCCTTTATTGGAAGTTTCACTAAAGAAAGACGACAAGGATGACAATAAGATGCAAACATCACACTGATCATCATTGATCTTAAAAGGATGATGAGGGGATTTTACACTGCATCTAAATTTACTGTAGCCAATACAGCAGCAGCTTTTGCTGGGTGCCTGAAATGGGAAAGTACTCCATATCCCAGGTTCTAACATTTTTTGGATAGAGAAAAAAATAAACCGGAGTAAATAGAAAAGTTTGCAAAAAAAAACTAACCTCTTGTTTGAATTCAGATGGGTTGTATTTCCCAATGTTCCTGATGGTGGGGGTGTCCAGAACCAGGAGTCACAGTATGAGGATTCAGGGTAGACCATTTAGGACAGAGATGAGGAAACATTTCTTCACCCCAGAGAATGGTGAGCCTGTGGAACTCATTACCACAGGAAGTAGTTGTTGCAAATGATTTGAATGCATTCAAGAGGTGACTAAATATAGCAATTGGGGTGAATGGGATCAAAAGTTATGGGGAGAAAGCAGGATTAGGCTATTGAGTTAGACTATCAGCCATGATCGTGAAGAATGATGGAGCAGGCTTGAAGGACCAAATGGCCTCCTCCTACTCCAGATTCTATGTTTCTATGTTTAATTACTATTTCCCTTTGTGATAACATGCACAACAATGACTGCCTTCACGTCAGTCAACTTAAATCTGAAATCCACGAGTTTCTCTTTCGAGACCTGGCCATTGTTTAAACGCAATGCTGCTGATGACACACAGTCGCACAATTCCTATAAATGATTTCAAAATATCAGCTACAATAGGATGGGCTCTCCAGATACAACAGAGTGTTGATATAAAGCTGGGTGATGAGCATGTACATAATAGCAATTAAATTATACAGAGAAAGATTCAAGAAGCTTCACGGAGGTGTATCAAAATAGGAATTCTCAGGAAAAGCAGCTATTCGATAGGTGGCTAAAAATTTGAAAAATGTATAGGGTTTTGAAACAAGAGAAAGGTGAATAGGCAGATTGTTTATGAAGTGAATTCTAAACTGTGGAGTTTAGGATGCTGAAGGTACAGCCATTAATGGTGAAATAAGGCATGGGGACAATGTTGAAGCTATTAAAGATTTTTTGTGGGATACTGTTGGCAAGCGAGCATTCGTCACCTTTGAGGTGATGATGTTAAACAGTTGAGAATAGTGTTTCAGACTTTATAAACCAATGAACGTGCAGGAAGAGTGATATAGATCCAGTTCAAGATGACGTATGGCTTGGAAAGGAACTTGCAGGTTATGGTGTTCCAATGTGTCTAGGGTCCTTGTCCTTCTAAGCTGTAGCAGGCAGGGCATTAGAAGGTCATGTTGAAGAGGTCTACGTGAGTTGCTGCAGTGCTGTAGATGATGCGCTCTGCTGCTAACATCTGCAATGGCGGAGGGAGTGAGTGTTCAACGGGATGAATGAAGTAAGGGTCAAGCAGGTTGCTTTGTCTTGGAGTAGTGTCAAGCTTCTTGAATGTTGCTACAGTTGCAATCATCCTGGCAAGCAGAAAGCATTCTATCATATTCCCAACTTGTGGCTTCTAGATAATGGACTAGCTTCAGGTGGTCAGAAGGTGAATTAATCATGGGGGAGCTGCTAACCTTTGGCCTTCTCTTGCAGCTCAATATTTATACAGCTGGTCTAGTTACGATTCCGGCCAATGGTAACCTCCCAGGAAGTTGATGGCATGAGACTCAAGGGTTGCAAAGCCATTGAATGTCAAGAGTGGATGGTTACCTTCTCTCTCATTGGAGTTGATAGGGTTCAAGTCCCATCTGCTCCAGAGGCTGCATAGCTTCTCTGATTAGAAAATATCTGAAACTCTTGGAGCTATGTCCTGGAGCCAAGAAGTCTGGCCTCCTTTTAGCAAGGTGTGGCTCAAACCAATGAAAGGTTTTCCTCTCAATTTCCATTAATGTCAGTTGCACTGGGGCTCCTTGATGCCAACAGTGATCACTTTCACTTTATCTCAAGACTCTAGTTCTTTTGTCCATACATAGGCTGTGGGTGTAATGAGGTCCTTAAAAGGACTGGCCCTAGCAGAACCCAAACTGAACATAAGGTGAGAAGAACAGAAAGGTGAATGTTATGACCAAGGTTGAAGGAGTGCACATTCTCTTTCTAGGCCAACTAATTTGTTTGCCACAATGTATATTTAACTGCTTTATCCAGTTATCAATTATATACATGCCCATCTTCCTGTTTCAGAATCCAAATTTGCCAACCAAGTTTCTTTAATAAATAACAAAACTACTGACTTATTATAAAATGTGCTTGTTCAATAAAGATCCAAAGCTTATTGACAGAGTTTGGAACGTGATAGTGTAACATGGAAACAGAGAACAGGAAAAGGAGTAGGCCATTCGGCCATTCAAGTCTACTCCTCCATGCAATATGATTGTGGCTGATCATCCAACTCAGTGCCGTGTTTCTGCTTTCTCCCCATACTCTTTGATCCCTTTAGCCTGAAGAACTATATCTAACTCCTTCTAAAACCAGTCAATGTTTTGGCCTCGACAACTTTCTGTGGCAGAGCATTCCCCAGGTTCACCACTCTCTGGTGAAGAAATTTCTGCCCATCTCAGTCCTAAATGGCCTATCCCATTTCCCTAGACTGGGAGTCCTAGTTCTAGACTTCCTGGACATATGGTAAATGCAGGAAGGTTGTTCCCAGTCTGGCTCTCACCTAATATGCAGGAGTGAGAATGTGTGCGCATGTGCACGTGTCCAGACACAGACACATGCGTGCACGCTTGCACACTTGACCAAGTAATAGATGAAATGTTCAAATGGCTCACAGTCTGGTGTCATTTCACACAGTGTCCTATTTGTGACAGCAATATAATGTTGTGAGCAAACTAATCCTGGAATAGTCAGCAGATTTACAACTGGAGCCAACGTTTTGTGTGGTCCAGCCTGATCCAGCAGTGGATGGTTAAACAAATTGTCCACTATTTCCTTTCAAGGTTATTCAACTTTGGAATTTTTCTCATCTTGCCCTTTTGTTGTTCCATTATTAGTAGACATGTTGCAGTGGTGCCGGTGTTGGACTGGGGTGGACAAGATCAGAAGTCACATGACACCGGGTAATGGTCCAACAAGTTTATTTGAAATCACAAGCTTTCAGAGCTCAGCTCTGTCGTCAGGTGAAGTCACCTGAAGGAGTAGCACTCCAAAAGCTTGTAATTTCAAAGAAACCTGTTGCATTATTCGTAGAAGAACCTTTAATTGCCTGTCCCCTGTTTGATATCCTAAATCTCCTCTAATCTCTGTGGAGACAGTGGCATCCTGAACTAGTAATCCAGGGACCTAAGATAATGCTTGGTTTAAATCCTGCCACAGCAGCTGGTGAAGTTTAACTTCATTTAATAACAGAACTTGAAGGTGTTCTCAGTATTGGTGACCATGATACAACATTAACTGTTGTAAAAACACATCTGGTTCCCTAATGCCATTCAGAGAAGGAAATCTGCCACCATTACCTAATCTGGGTACATGACTCCAGACCGATAGCAACATGGTCGACTCTTAAAATGGCCTCAACAAACATTGACTATGTAAGTGATGCCCACATCCCATGAATGAATGGGAAGAAAGCTTTTCTAGCAAACTTTCAAACACTGCTTTAAATCCCACTCTTGACAATGTCTCTGCTTTCCTCCATCTAATTTTCTACTTATGAGGTGCCTGGAGACACCTTTCACATTAAAATGGTCCAATATTGCACATTATAATCTCTAAACTTCACTTCCTTTACAAAAGATGATTCCAGGTTTCTTTCCATGTCACAAGGGTAAATACATTAAAATTCCAGGTTCCCTTCTTAATCTGAATGAGTGATGTTTCATTTCTGGTCCCAACTTCCTTTGTTAGATGAACAAAGAAACTCAAAAGGGGCCCCTCTTATTATTTTCAAGACTAATAAAATTCTTGCAAGTTAACAGGTCGAAAGGCTTTTAAAGAATGAATGCATGGAATTTCAATGAGGGAATGAAGGAAAATTACCCCAACAGCATTTCTCTTCCCCCACCTTCACTACGACCACCAACAGACACTCCTTCTCTCCCTATTCATAAGCTGTATTTACGTTTCAGACTTTCATTGCATCCTTACTCTAAATTGAAGTGAAAGCCCAACATTGTTACAGCTGTTTATTTCAGCGAGTGCTCTTAATTTCAAGTTGCCCTTTTCCCCAGAAAATAATGGGATCAAGAAGCTTTCATCACTGACTGATATCCCAATTTCTGTAAACAAGTACACGATTAATAGCTTAGCAAAGTCATTTATCCATGATTTATCTGTCCTATCACAGTAGCTACTTTGATGTGTTCAAGTACTCCGTTTGGTAACCGAGTTAGGAAGCAGTAAAGATAGGCAGTGCAAAGATGCAAAAATGACACAGCAAAAACTTTTTCTGATATATTATACCAAAAATCTTCCCAATTTTTTTTTCCTTTCAGAAGAAACAATATCTCAAGGGAAATACAGATATGAATCACTGTGTTAATGTTACCCTGAGACAGGAAAATAATTGCAGCCTCAGAAACTCCATACAATATACCACCAAAAAATGCAGGAGAGACACATCAAATCACATGGATCAGCAGGGAGGCTGCAGTAGATGACATCGACGACTCATCAATGAACCAAATCATGAAAAACCAGGGCTGCTAAACAATCAAAACCTCTGATTTAAATGGAAACAGCATCAAAACCATCAGATGGCCACATAGCTACCACAGACAGAAAGGAAAAGATTAAATTCTGCCCAACAGGGAAACAGTTCTCTTTCTTCACTGATGCTGATTGACTTAGAAACAGCTTTCAGCATTATCTGCTTTTGTTTCAGATTTCCAAGTCTGCAATACTTCACATTTTTAGGTAACAAGGTGTAGAGCTGGATGAACACAGCAGGCCAGACAGCATCAGAGAAGCAGGAAAGCTGACATTTCGGGTCTGGACCCTTCTTCAGAAATGGGGGAGGGGAAGGGGGCTCTGAAATAAATAGAGAGAGGGGGAGGTGATGACGGAAGGTGGATAGAAGACAGACAGGTCAAGGAGGCAGGGATGGAGCCAGTAAAGGTGATGTGTAGGTAGGGAGTTGGGATGGAGGTTGGTCAGTTGGGAGGGAGGGGCGGGTAGGTGGGAGGGTAGATGGACAAGTCAAGGAGGCGGGGATGAGGCTAGTAGGTAGGAAGTGGGGGTGGGAGGAGGGGATAGGCAGCTGTACAAGGTGCTGGTGAGGCCGCACCTGGAGTACTATGTGCAGTTTTGGTCTCCTTACTTGAGAAAGGATGTACTGGCACTGGAGGGGGTGCAAAGGAGGTTCACTGGGTTGATTCCGGAGTTGAGGGCGTTGGCTTATGAGGAGAGACTGAGTAGATTGGGATTATATTCATTGGAATTCAGAAGATTGAGGGGGGATCTTATAGAAACATATAAAATTATGAAGGGAATAGATAAGATAGAAGTAGAGAGGATGTTTCCACTGGCAGGTGAAGCTAGGACAAGCGGGCATAGCCTCAAGATTAGAGGGAGCAGATTTAGGACTGAATTGAGAAGGAATTTCTTCACCCAGAGGGTTGTTAATCTATGGAATTCCTTGCCCAGTCAAGTAGTTGACGCTACTTCAGTAAATGTTTTTAAAAAAAAGGTAGATTTTTTTTGAACAATAAAAGGAATTAAGGGATACGGTGAGAATGCGGGTAAATGGATCTGAGTCCACGAAAGGATCAGCCATGATCTTATTGAATGGAGGAGCAGGCTCGAAGGGCCAGACGGCCTACTTCTGCTCCTAGTTCTTATATGAAAAGATGGACAGGTCAAGGAGGTGGGGACGAGCTGGGCTGGTTTTGGGATGCGGTCGGGGGAGGGGAGATTTTGAAGCTTGTGAAGTCCACATTGAGACCATTGGGCTGTAGGGTTACCAAGCGAAATATGAGGTGCTATTCCTCCAGCCTTCAGGCAGCATCGTTGTGGCACTGGAGGAGGCCCAGGATGGACATGTCATCCAAGGAGTGGGAGGGGGAGATTAAATGGTTGGCGATTGGGAGGTGTTGTTGTTTGTCACACACAGAGCGTAGGTGTTCCACAAAGCACTCCCCAAGCCTCCGCTTGAATTCCCGGATGTAGAGGAGGCCATAATGGGAACAGCAGATACAGTATACCGCATTAGCAGATGTGCAAATGAACATCTGTTTAATGTGGAAGGTTTTCTTGGGGCCTGGGATGGGGGTGAGGGGAGAGGTGTAGGGGCAGGTGTAGCACTTCCTGCGGTTGCAGGGAAAAGTGCCAGGGGTGGTGGGGCTAGTGGGGAGTGTGGAGCGGATGAGGGAGTCGCGGAGAGAGCGGTCCCTCCGGAAGGCAGATAAAGGTGGGGAGGGAAAAATGTCGTTGGTAGTGGGGTCAGATTGCAGATGGCGGAAGTGTCGGAGGATGATGCGTTGAATCCGGAGGTTGGTGAGGTGATATGTGAGGGTGAGGGGAATTCTGTCTTTGTTGTTATTGTGGGGAGGGGATGTGAAGGATGAGTTGCGGGAAATGCGAGAGATGCGGTCGAGGGCGTTTTCGACCACTATGGAGGGGAAATTGCGGCCCTTGAAAAATGAGGACATCTGGGATGCCTGGGAGTGGAATGCCTCATCTTGGGAGCAGATGCGGCGGAGGCAAAGGAATTGGGAATAATTGGGAATAGGGGATGGCATTCTTGCAGGAAGGTAGGTGAGAGGAGGTGTATTCTTGGTAGCTGTGGGAGTCAGTGGGCTTGAAATAGATATCAGTTTCCAGGTGGTTGCCAGAGATGGAAATATAGAGGTCCAGGAAGGAAAGAGAGGTATCAGAGATGGTCCAGGTGAACTTAAGGTTGGGGTGGAAAGTGTTAGTGAAGTCGATGAACTGTTCAAGCTCCTCATGGGAGCATGAGGCGGCGCCGATACAGTCATCAATGTAATGGAGGAAGAGGTGGGGTTAGGGCCATTGTAGCTACGGAAGAGGGATTGTTCCACGTAACCTACAAAGAGGCAGGCATAGCTTGGGCCCATGCGGGTACCCATGGTCACCCCGTTTATCTGTAGGAAGTTGGAGGAGTTGAAGGAGAAGTTGTTAAGGGTAAGGATGAGTTCGGCTAAGCGGACAAGGTTGTCGGAGGAGGGGGACTGGTCGGGCCTGCGGGAGGGGAAGATGCGGAGGGCTTTTAGGCCATCTGCATGGGCAATGCAAGTATCTCCCACACCTGACCTCATCCCAAGACCAGCCCAGCTAGTCCCTGCCTCCTTGACCTGTCCATCTTTACTCCCACCTCACTGGCCAAACCCCACCCCCACTTCCTACCTACAAGCCTCATCCCGCCTCCTTGACCTGTCCATCTACCCTCCCACCTACCCGCCCCTCCCTCCCAACTGACCAACCCCCATCCCAACTCCCTACCTACACATCACCTTTACTGGCTCCATCCCCACCTGCTTGACCTGTCCGTCTTCTCTCCACCTATCTGCTCCTCTATCCACCTTCCATCATTGCCTCCCCCTCCCTCTATTTATTTCAGAGCCGCCTTCCCCTCCCCCATTTCTGAAGAAGGGTCCAGACCCGAAACATCAGCTTTCCTGCTCCTCTGAGGCTGTCTGGCCTGCTGTGTTCATCCAGCTCCACTCCTTGTTATCTCAGACTCCAGCGTCGGCAGTTCCTACTATCTCCTTCACATTTTGAAGATTTTTATTTAAAATTCATTCTCAGAATGTGGGCATCTCTGCTCAAGTCAATATTCATTACAAGAAACAAAATACTGCCGACACTTGAAAACATTTAAAAACAATGCTCAGCCAATCTGGCAGCAACCATGAACAGAGAGAAACAGAGTTAACATCTCACTGCAATGGCCTTCATTCTGGTACCCTCAGATGGTCATAGTGTGCCGTCTGCTTAAACTACTGTTTGATAAATAGTGACTTGCTTAATTATTTCAGAGAGTCATTAATATACGCCTACGTAGTTACGAAACTAAAGCGTATAGACCAGTTCAGGATAAGAACAGCAGATCTTCACTAAGCAACATTAAGGATATAACTACCTTTTTTTAAAAAAAACACAATAAATCAATACCTTCATGATGCTGATACCAGTTTTTTGTTACCAGGTTATATAGAACTGCATTTACTTATTGAAATAACAAGAGGGCAGGAAGAGAAAAATCCTAATTTAAATTTATGCACTTCTGCAACATTTTAAAGTGGCTGCTATCAACCACAGAATAAGCAAGCTGATTGCTCCCTGAAATTTCCAGTAATTACCAGGACAAAAGCAAACTAAGCATTACGTGGAATGTGACAATCCTTGCACTGTGTGAACAATAGTGAGATGCCTATCTTAGCTGGTTCCTAACAAAGGAAATCAGTGAATGCCATTATTACAAATATCTCAAACGTTATCTGCTACAAAACACAAAGGTTTCAGATGAGAGGACATCAAATCCAGCTCGTTAACCGAGTGTCTCAACCCAAAGCTCCCGTCACATCAAGACTTTTTATTAACAATATCATAGCTATCTATACAGCTTTGACTTCTGTTCATCAGTCTTTTTGTAACACTACAAAAAAAATCAACTCAAAGCTTAGATAAATGCTAGCCTCAAGTTTCAATTCCTCTCAAAAGTCTGATTTTTGGAACGAAATGGTCTTTCATCTGTGAAGTGAATGAATTTCTAACTTGCAAAACCTACGTTCACCAGCAATTCAGCTATGACTGAGCTCCTGCCAAACAGCCTTTTATGTACTGCCAACTAGAAAGAACCTCAACTGGATATCTACTTACTAGACTCTAATTCACATGAACAATTTCTGATATCTTTGATTTGAAGTAATTTGTAACTTTTCTACCTTCCTTTATCTGTTCCTTTCCTTGAATGTGTGTTGTGAGCCATTCCCTGAGGTTTTCAACACAGCAATAAAACAGAATTTGGTTTAGCTCAAAAGACTTTGCTGTGAGTAATTTTAAATTGGACTTCATAGGCAGAGTTGGTGAGGTGCTACAAGCTATGACCAGCAGCGGAATTGTATTCAATCACAATCAGCAACCTCATAACCTGGTACGTACCCCGTTCTACCATTACCACGAAAGCCAGGGAATCAAGACTGATTTGGCAAAAAGAGAGTGTAGGATGGTATAGCCTGAGCAGCACCAGGTATACATAAAAATAAGGTGCCAACCTGGGGAAGCCATAACATAACAACATGCATGTCAAACAGTACAAGTAGCCAGTAATAGACAGGGCTAAGTGAGCCCACAACCAATGGATCAGATCTACTGCCACATCCAGTCAAGAATGGTGGTGGTCAATTAAACAATGATCTGGAGGAAGTGGCTCCACAAATATCCCCACTCTTCAATGATGGAAAGTCCAACACAATCAGCGCAAAAGATAAGGCTGAATCATTTGTAACGATCTTCAGTGAGAAGTGCTAAGTGGATGACCTCAGCCTCCTCCAGTGGTCCTCAACATCACAGATGCCAGTCTTCGGCCAATCTGATAGACTCCACGTGATACCAAGAGACAGCTGAAGATACTGGATACTGCAAAAGCTATAGGCCTTGACAATACCCTGTACACCAGAACTTGCTGCACCCTAGCCAAGCTGTTCCATTACAGCTACAACATTGGCATCTACCCAACAATAAGGAAAATGACCCAGGTATGTCCTACAAATACAACCTAACAAATTACCATCCAATCTGTCTACTTTTGATCATTAGTAAAGTGACAAAAGGTATATATATATCAACAGTGCTATCAAAAGGCACTTGATTAACAATAACCTGCTCACTGAAGTCCAATTTGGGCCCTGCCAAGTGTACTCAGCTCCTGACTTCATTACAGCCTTAGTTCAAACATGGACAAAAGAGCTGAATTCCAGAAGTGATGTGAGAGGGACTACCCTTGACATCAAGACTGCGTTTGTCCAAGTGTGGCATTAAGGAGCCAGAGTAATACTGGAGTCAATGGGAATCAGAGGAAAAATCTATCCACTGGTCAAAGTCATACCTGGCACATAGGAAGATTATGATTGTTCAACATCAATCATCCTGCTTCAGGACATCTCTGCAAGAATTCCTCAGGGTAGCATGCTAGGTCCAACCTTCTTCAGCTGTTTCATCAATAATGTTCCCTCCATCATAAGGTCAGAAGTGGGGATGTTCGCTGATGATTAATTATAAAATTAACGCAGCAATATGTGGACAATACCCAGCCTCAAGATGAAAAGTGGCAAGTAACAGGCAAATGACTGAATTCAACGAGCATTCTTTAACATTCAAATGCATGACCATCACTGAATCTCCCTTTATCAACATCTCGGGGGTTACCGCTAACCAGAAACTAAACTGGACTAACTTTATAAATAGTGGCTATAATTGCAGGTCAGAGGCTTGAAGTCTTACATCAAATAACTCATTTCCTGGCTTTCCAAAGTCTGTCCGCCACTGAGAAGTCAGAAGTGTGATGGAATACTTCCCACTTGCCTGGATGAGTGCAGCTCCAGCAATATGCAAGAAACTGGTCACCATCCACAAAGCAGCCCACTTGATTGGTACCATATCCACAGGCATGCACTCCATTCAACACTGGTGCTCAGTACACACTGCTACTACTATGTACTGAACAGAAATTCATCAAGGTTCTTTAGACAACACCTTCCAAAACCACAACATACTAATAGGACAAGGGCAACAGATAGTTGCGAATACCTTCACCAGGAAGTTCCCCTCCAAGCCACTCACCATCCTCACTTGCAAATATATTGCCATTCCTTCAGTGTTGCTTAGTCAAAATCCTGAAATTTGTTCCCTAGAAGTATTGATATATCTACACCACATGGACTACAACAGCTCAAGAAGGCAGCTCACCACACCTACAAGTACAATGACGGATGAGAAATAAATGTTGGCCCAGTGATGCCTATATCTCATGAATGAATTTTTTTAAAAAAAACTTTTAAAACAGAAAAAGAATGTAAAATTAAATTTCACCTCAGTTACAGATAGAAGGACAGTTACAAAAAGATAATTCACCTCTCCCTCTTGCCCATGACAAAATAAGCCCTGCATATATATACAATTAAAACTCATGTAGCTTTCCCCCTGGATGCTCTTTAGAAATGCTAATTAAACCCCACATGGGCAACCTCCTCCTGCTTTCCTTAGGATTGCTGACAGAAATTTCCACTTCATCAAAAGATTTAACAAAAGAAAGAAATATAAACAACTGTGGTTGCTGGAAATCAGAAACGAAAACAGAAATGGCTAGAAAACCCAGCAGTTCTGGCAGCATCAGCAGTGAGAAAGCAGAGATAATGTTTCCGGTCCAGTGACCCTTCTTGTCAGCCTTCTTAAAGAAGGTCACTGGATCGGAAACGTCAACTCTGCTTTTCTCCCCCACAGATGATGCCAGACCTGCTGAGTTTTTCCAGCCATTTCTGTTTTCGTTTATGAAAAGAGATTGGTTTGACTGGGCCTGTACTCACTAGCATTTAGAAGGATGAGAGGGGCTTTGACTGAAGTTGTAACATCATCTGCTTCATCTGGTTAGGGAGTCTAGAACTACAAGACATAGTCCTAAATGCCATATCCTGAGACTAAGATGAGGAGAAGTTTCTTCGCTCAAAGGGTAGTGAACCTATGAAATTCTCTACCATGCAGAAGGCTGGAGAGGCCAGGTCCCTGAATATATTCAAGAAAGAATTAGATTTGTTTTAGATTTTAAAGGCATCAATGGGAATGGGGAGAAAGCCAGCATACAGCATTGAGATAGAGGATCAGCTATGATCATACTGAGTAGCAGAGCAGACTTGGAGGCTAAATGGCTTACTCCTATGACTAGTTTCTACAGCAATAATTTAACGCAGTGTTTTATAATAATATTTTAGACTTTACACCTGTATATTTGCAAGTAAAAGTGGAAGATTTACTAACATACAACTATCCCAACTTTCATTTTACTTGTGCAGTTATTTTGTTTTTAAAATAGTATCCAAATTTGAATGTGATTTGCAAAACCTTTAAACAATTGTTGAAATTTGTAGATTAAACATGCAGGTCCTGCAAAAACGTTTGCTTTGGGCTTGCAAGTTTCAAAAAGCCTCTAAAATAATTATGTACTCAACAAAACAAAAAAAAGGGTTATTTTCACCAAAAGCAGAAAAACCATTTCCTAACAGATCAGAGGGTGAAAGGTCATTGGATTTTAGTTTTTTTGTAAAATATATAACCATTCAACTTAAGTGATAGATTAATGTCTTTGAAGCTTTTGTTAAGTAATGTTCATATACCAAATCTTTAGTTTGAATAATCCTATTTTGGACTGTCAATATTTAAAGAAGAATTCAAACAAACACTCAGGAACAAAGCAGAATGAACCACACAATCTGTCATGCTTTGTAATAAAGACAAAATTCATGGCATAAAGAAAAAGAAATGTAGTAAAGTAAACGCCACTAATTTATCACTACAGAACAATGATATAAACTCAGTACTACTTTTTAAATTTCCCCCTAAGAGTTCCATTATGTTGCAAAATTTTGAAGGTTCATTCACTTTTCCTGTGACCAATCCATTTTATATGCCATAACCCTTCAGAATATAGTTTAATTCTCCTTAGTATTCCAGCTATTCCTTAATGTATAAAATTTCAAGGGAATCCTTCCATCAGCTTTTAGCTAAGCAGTTTCCGATCTTTTTTAAAGTCTCATGGCTGGATTATTCAGCGCCTTGTTCTGGGTTTGGTCATATACAAAACCATTTTTCCCAATCTGTTCTCTCAGATTCTGTGTCAGTTTTTCTAAGCTGACTGCACTATTTGACTGCTTTCTCCCACAATGCAGTAGGAGAACCACGGGTAGATTTCTTTGATTAGCAGCAAGCTAGAACATGTCTTCTGGTTATTTTTCCTTCACAAAGCCTCAACCGAATTGAACTACCTGCTTCTTTTAACACATACTGATAAATTCAATGAAGAAATTTCCACTCACATTAAGATTCCATGATGATTTGACAGTATCTTGGATGGCCTCAAAACAGAAAAGTAATCATTTTACTTTCTATGCTATTCCTTGATGCTATAACCCATATTAGTAATGTATATTTCTAATTAAGTTCCATAAAAGAGCTCTATAATCCTTATGCTATAACCTCAGTCCTACTTGGTAATTCCTGATAAGAGTTCCTTTCTCCTACGAAATCTAGAAGGTTCATTCACATTTTCTTCTCTACTCTCCACTCCCAGATTTGCAGGACCTTTAAAGCACCACCCGGTTTACAATCTGGCAGTTAACTTTTTTTTGATCTGGGAACTACACACACAATTCAAATCCTTCACTAAAGTAAGGCATACTGCTGACTGTATTATATTAAAGAAAGAAGAAGCCTATTGTTTACAATTATTATATATGGGCACAAAGATTGTTTTCACAATTCTACCCAAGAGACCTTGTTGGATAGCTTTTCACTCAAACTAACTTCAAGATTTTTGAATTCCATTTGCTTCAGGGTTGCTTGTAACTTTCCCAATCAGGTACCCGGGTTATCGACAAAATTTAATTTCTAAAACTAGTTCAAAGCTAAATCCTTTGTTTTATGAACCAAATTTTCAAAAATTCACAATTCACAAATTATCATTGCTTATAAAGGTTTTGAGACAGAAAGTAACAAAGTACAAACTTTTACAAACTAAAGCTGTTCAGCCAACATTGATTTCACTGCCCTTTTAATTTTGAAAACTTATGTCTAATTCTTGGAGTCATCCCAAATGATCAATGACATGATATGTGGGGCATGAAATTAGCCTGAGGGAAAACTTCCAGAGATGGCTTCATTTTCAGTAGCAGTGCCAAGTCTTGGGGGGCGGGGGAAGAAAGAGGAATGTAAAAATTGACAAAACACACAACAGTGCTGCATCTTACAGCAGGTTTAATCACAATGTTAGTCTTGCACTGAAGAGAACCAAATGCAGAAGTTCAGAGGTAAACAAAGTTAGACTGAGTGAGTGGAACAGAGAAATCGAGACATCTTGACATTATGCCAACAGTTCTCAATGAAAAATGCTACAGATTTTAAGAGGCCAGAAGGAGCAGTCCATGTGGAGGATGAATAGCAGAGATGGTTTGAAGAATAGGTGACTGGGGATTGAAGATGAAGGTTATAGAAGAAAAGCACATCGTCATCCCAGGCTTGTGATTCACTGGGGTCAGGATCCCAGTGGATGAACGGGAGATCATTTCCTGCTACTACACTGTATTGGGAAATTTTGACAACATTACTAATAATGTCAAGTTTGCTTGAAAGTTCTACGCTCCTTCCATCTCCTCCCAAAAGGTATACTAACCTCATCATTGAGGGAACCTCACCAAGGAGGCTCTCTTCCTTGCCCTGCAGCCTGAACAATGCTACTACTGGTGCCAAGCTGCCAGCCCACTGTTCAGGTCAGTATTTCTGGGAGGTTGGTCACTGACCCTGTCAAATGAAGGTGGTGGCCCACCTCCCCGAACAGCTTGTCTGAATGCTTCTGTTTTTCCTCCCTCAACATAAACAGGAATGAGACTGAACAGAGTACTTCTTTTTTGAAAAGTTACTGATAGGTCTGTGTTGCCGTTAAGTTTTATTTCAATGCAGATTGGTCCATTCTTTGATGAGACACCATTCACAAATTGACAAGTGGTCCAAGAACTGCAGCATGAAGCCATTCTATTGGGTAACCTTTGATTATATTTATACTGGGCACTTCAATACAGCATTTTAAACACCTGAAGAAGATTTATTTTAGAGAGGAAAATTAATTACTAATTCCTCCTGTCCATTTATCTATTTAATTATGTAGGGTGGTATCACCATGTGTATCTGGATTGATCACTGATCCATATCTCAAAGAAGATAGTGAAGTCTCAAAGAAATGAAACTGGACAGATCACCTGGCATTGACCTTGGCACCAGAAAAGACAACGGCGGAAACAGTCCTGTTCTCCCTGCACAGTCCTCCTCACTAACATCTGGGGGCTAGTGCCAAAATTGGGAGAGCTGTCTCACAGACTAGTTAAGCTACAGCCTGACATAGTCATACTCACAGACAATGTCCCAGACACCATCACCATCCCTGGATATGTCCTGTCCCACCGGCAGGACAGACCCAGCAGAGGTGGCAGCACAGTGGTATCCAGTCGGGAGGGTGCTGCTCTAGGAGTCCGCAACATTGACTCTGGATCCCATGAAGTCTCACGGCTTCAGGTTAAACATGGGCAAGGAAATCTCCTGCTGATTACCACATACCGTCCTCCCTCAGCTGATGAATCAGTACTCATCCATATTGAACAACACTTAGAGGAAGCACTGAGGATGGCAAGGGCACAAAATGTACTCTGGGTGGGGGATTTCAATGTCCACCACCAAGAGTGGTTTGGCAGCAGCACTACTGATCGAGCTGGTCAGGTCCTAAAGGACATAGTTGCGAGACTGGGTCTGTGGCAGGTGATGAGGGAACCAACAAGAGGGAAAAACATACTTGATCTCATCCTTACTAATCTGCCAGCTGCAGTTGCATCTGTCCATGACAGTATGGGTAAGAGTAACCATTGCACAGTCTTTGTGGAGACGAAGTCCCGCCTTCACATGGAGAACAACCTCCGTCGTGTTGTGTGGCACTATCACCGCGCTAAATGGGACAGACTTCGCACAGATCTAGCAACTCAAGACTGGGCATCCATGAGGCGCTGTGGACCATCAACAGCAGCAGAATTGTACTCCCAGCACAATCTATAACCTCATGGCCCGGCATATCCCCCACTCAACCATTACCATCAAGCCAGGGGAATCAACCCTGGTTCAATGGAGAGATCAGGAGGGCATGCCAGGAGCAACACCAGGCACGCCTAAACAGGAGGTATCAACATGGTGAAGCCACCAAACAGGACAAATTGCACGGCAAACAGTGAAAGCAGCAAGTGATAGACAGAGCTAAGCAATCCCACAACCAACAGATCAGATCTAAGCTCTGCAGACCTGCCACATCCAGTTGTGAATGGTGGTGAACAATTAAACAACTCACTGGAGGAGGCAGGTCCACAAATATCCCCATCCTCAATGATGGAAGGGCCCAGCACATCAGTGCAAAAGATAAGGCTGAAGCATTCGCAGCAATCTTCAGCCAGAAGTGCCGAGTGGATGATCCATCTCGGCCTCCTCCAGTGGGCCCCAGCATTACAGATACCAGTCTTCAGCCAATTCGATTCACTCTACGTGATACCAAGAAACGGTTGGAGACACTGGATACTGCAAATGCTACATGCCCTGACAACATTCCGGCAATAGTACTGAAGACTTGTGCTCCAGAAATTGCCGCTCCCCGAGCCAAGCTGTTCCAGTACAGTTACAACACTGATATCTACCTGACAATGTGGAAAATTGCCAAGTACATCCTGTACACAAAAAGCAGGACAAATCCAACCCGGCCAATTACCGCCCCATCAGTCTCCTCTCGATCATTAGTAAAGTGATGGAAGGTGTCATCAACAGCGCGATCAAGCAGCACCTGCTCAGAAATAGCCTGCTCAGCGATGCCCAGTTTGGGTTCCGCCAGGGCCACTCAGCTCCTCATCTCATTACAGCCTTGGTTCAAACATGGACAAAAGAGCTGAATTCCAGAGAGTGATAGCCCTTGATATTAAGGCTGCATTCGACCGAGTGTGGCATCAAGAAGCCCTGGCAAAACTGGAATCAATGGGCATCAGGAGCAAACTCTCTGCTGGTTGGAGTCATATCTGACACATAGGAAGATGATCGTGATTATTGGAGGTCATTCATCTCAGCTCCAGAACTTCTCTGCAGGAGTTCCTCAGGGTAGTATCCTAGGCCCTACCATCTTCAGCTGCTTCATCAATGACCTTCTCCCCACCATAAGGTCAGAATTGGGGATGTTCGCCGATGATTGCACAATCTTCAGCACCATTTGTGACTCCTCAGATACTGAAGCAGTCCATGTTCATATGCAACAAGATCTGAACAATATCCAGGCTTGGGCTGACAAGTAGCAAGTGACATTCGCACCACACAAATGCCAGGCTATGACCATCAGTAATAAGAGACAATCTAACCACCGCCCCTTGACATTCAATGGTGTTACCATCACTGAATCCCCCATTAACAACATCCTGGGGGTTACCATTGACCATAAACTCAGCTGGATTCACCACATTAACACAGTGGCTACAAAAGCAGGCCAGAAGCTGGGAATACTGCGGCGAGTAACTCACCTTCTGACTCCACAAAGCCTGTCTGCCGTCTACAAGGCACAAGTCAGGAGTGTGATGGAATACTCCCCACTTGCCTGGATGAGTGCAGCCCCAACAACACTCAAGAAGCTCGACACCATCCAGGACAAGGCAGCCCGCTTGATTGGTACTACATCCATAAGCATTCACTCCCTCCACCACCAATGCTCAGTAGCAGCAGTGTGTACCATCTACAAGATGTGCTGCAGAAATTCACCAAAGATCCTCAGACAGCACCTTCCAAACCCACGACCACTTCCATCTCGAAGGACAAGGGCATCAGACATATGGGAACACCACCACCTCTAAGTTTCCCTCCAAGCCACTCACCATCCAGACTTGGAAATATATCGCTGTTCCTTCACTTACGCTGGGTCAAAATCCTGGTATTCCCTCCCTAATAACATTGTGGATCAACCCAAAGCAGGAGGACTACAGCAATTCAAGAAGGCAGCTCATCACCACTTTCTCAAGAGCAACAAGGGATGGGCAAGAAATGCTGGCCAGCCAGCGACGCCCACATGCCACAAATGAATAGAAAAATCTTTGTGATATTGTGGTAATTTCATATCCATTCAGAACTATCAGGTGCAAGCTGCCCTTTTCATGTGAAACCAACAAATTGAAAGTGTCTCCGCTAGATGTTACGCAAGACATGAGAACAACATAACAATAATCCAAGATTAAAAGGAATATTTAAAGGGTTAGAGAGATAACTTTTCACTACAGACAAGCAGTTGCATATTTCAACAAGTATTGTAGGTCAAGACTGTATTAGGTATTTGAGCATAGATTCTGGATTGTGTATATAATTTTTCAATGAATTCATTAATAGTCCCCAACACATGCTCATCACGCTTAAATGACCAATGTCAAATATCCATGGAATATTTCATACACAAGTTCCACAATGATCAAATTTGATCCAACGCTGATGAAAATTAACACTACATATCAGATGCCACAACATATTTGGGAATTCCCTAGTCCACTTATGACAAGTTACCTATTTTGGCTGTGGTTAAATATAGATTGCACTGTAAATTCAAGAATTTGATCTTTATTTTAGTTTTATCAAAATAGCCTTATACGTATTCCCATAGATAGAAGTGTGTTAACTTGCTACTAAGCATGAGTGGGAGTGTCCCATACAATCAAAGGTTTTCCCAACATAAATATTACAGAGAATGACTTTTATCACATTGAGCGAACCTCACCAAGGAGGCTCTCTTCCTTGCCCTGCAGCCTGAACAATGCTACTACTGGTGCCAAGCTGCCAGCCCACTGTTCAGGTCAGTATTTCTGGGAGGTTGGTCACTGACCCTGTCAAATGAAGGTGGTGGCCCACCTCCCTGAACAGCTTGTCTGAATGCTTCTGTTTTTCCTCCCTCAACATAAACAGGAATGAGTCATCACATGAACTTACAGTTGTTATGGTCTCTATAGAGACTGATAACTTTAAAAGAACTTCAAACCTTGAACTCATTGTTAAAAGCAAGATACAAAAAGGCACTTCCGAAAAATGTCATCTTTATAGATGTCTTATACTTCGAATCATTGAACTAAAAATCTCCCTTTTCATTTTCAGCACAACAGATAAACATGCTTCATATGTGTATGTCATACTATTTTTTACGTTAATAATGAATTTTCTAGAATAGGTCAAAAATGATTTTGAACTCCAAGGGATTACTTCAGTTCTTTTCCTTTTTCAGCCTGGTAACTTCTAATCCTATGAATGTCTTTCTTGGTCAATATTATGGCAAACTTCTCCCTCTTATCTACAGCTCAATGAATCTTCCAGTTTTCTTTTAATTCCTGGTGAATTTCATCTTTTCCCAAGCTTCCACCTGCTTTCTGGTAAGTAAAGACTTTGATCTCTAACTGCTCTTTCTTTCCCAAATCCTGGCAGATTAGCCTTCCTGTTTGAGACATTCAGTGATATTTGGGAAAGCCTGTAACCCAATCTCACAAGCCATCAACATAGCAATATGAATCACATGGGCCTTGTATCCAAGTAGCTATGTTGATTAGGTATTCTTGAAAATACGAATTTCTTTCACCTTGAAAGTGAATTAATAGTTTAAATCTTGACTATTTAAGAACACAAAATTCTCAACACATTTCTGGGACTTTTGGAGACTCTCAGTCTATGCACTGTTAGGACATCAGCTGCATCTTCTCAGTAAAACCATCTGGACACCCTTTGATCCCTAACAATCAACCCATTCAAGCTTGCTGTCAAACAAACTTCAGCACTCGTCAAATGACCCCTTCCTTTCTCTGTAAATTAAAGACAGCCAAAAGCAATCTTCTAAACACTATCACATTAATACAGCATTCACTGTTAATTCAATGGACTATGAATAGATATGGCTCATGCTGACGCACTCAAAATGAACAGGAACTGTTACAAATCATTATGCATTATGCTGCGCCATTAGATCTCTGTGAAGACTGACAAAAGGTAACTAATATTGTATTGAAACAGATCCAGTTACTGTAATTACTGGTGCTGAGGTAATTAAATGCACTGCCTGCAGTTATTTCTATTTTTAGAAATAAGATCACAACACATTAATAGGAGGTTCATTCTATACCATCCAGATCAAACGTCAATGCTTCAGAATAGGTTATTATTGGACTGTCTTAACCTTGTATATCAACAAGAAGAAATAGGACCATGTAGAGAAGGTTAATGTATACCATAAAGATGGACAAATGCTGGAAATTACAAAATACTGGCAAATTGCCTCACCCATTAGCAGCTTTCACCACACATTAATTTGGTAATGCTTTTGTAGAAGTTTTCCACTTACTCATTACTTAGATCTGAAAGCTTTGGTAGAACATGTCTATTCATCTAAGGTTACTCAATCATCGAATAATCACAGTTGCACTGACAGAATTCAAACAAAATAACATTACTGCACGGGATGTCAACACTAAATATAATCGTAAAAATAAACAAATATTCTGGTAAACATGATCCTTAACCAGACCATGACTCTAATATCCCCAAAGAATCTACTCTTGGATCATTTTTATTTCTCATTTTTGCTGAGGGACAGTGTGCACGTTACCCAAAAGCACGGCATTGACAATACCCAGTTCTAACTTAAAATTACTTCTATTGACCTTTCAATTATTGCCACATTATCAGATTGTTTACCAACACCCAGTGCTAGATAAGAAGAAGTGTCTTTCAATTAAATATCAGAAGACTGAGACCAATGCCTTTGGCCCCTGATTCAAAATCCATTCTCTAGCAAACAACTCCATCCCTCTTTCCCAACAACTATTATAGATTCAATCTTGTTTGCAATCTTGGTGTCACCTATGACCTGGGTTGGGCTCCTGTCTACAACAATTGGGGTAGGTGTAGTGGTTCCGTAACTGGATCCAGAGTCCCAAGTTCTGGGGACGTGGGTTCAAATTCAACATGGCAACTGCTGTAAGTAAAATTCAATTAATAAATATAAAGCTGGAATATAAAGCTATTTTTTCAGTAATGGTGCCACGAAACCGGCAATGCAAATGTTTGTTAAATTTGGAATTCATTTCCTAAACCTCTCAGGCACACTGCCTTTTTTTGCATTTAAAATATCCCTTAAATCTTATCTAGAGTCATAGAGATGTGCAGCATGGAAACAGACCTTAGGTCCAACTCGTCCATACCGACCAAATATCCTAAATAGATCCAGTTCCATTTGTCAGCATTTGGCCCATATCCCTCTAAACCCTTCCCATTCATGTACCCATCCAGGTGCCTCTTAAATGTTGTATTTGTACCAGCTTCCACCACTTGCTCAGGCAGGTCATTCCATACAGGCACCATCCTCTGCATAATAAAGTTGTCCCTTAGATCCCATTTAAATCTTTCCCCTCTCTCACCTTACACCTATGCCCTCTAATTTTGGCTTTTCCCACTCCAGGGAAAGACCTTGGCTATTTACCCTATCCATGCCCCTCATGATTTTATAAACTTCTATAAAGGTCACCCCTCAGCCTCCGACCTCTTCAACAAAACTTTTAGTCATCTAACATAATAATGCAGCAAAAGGCTCAGTATCAGATTTTGCGTTAGAGGGTACCTGCAAAGCACCTCAGGTAAGTTTATTATAATAAACATGCTAGTTATGTACAAATTGTTGAATATAACCGTGTCTATCTTGTTGAAATACAGTCCTTATTTTCCACAAAAGGAAATTACGCGACTTGTGCCAGTCAGTGTTCATCATTGATATTTAACTATTTGTTGGAAGGCACCATACATATTGGGCCATTTGTTTGAAATATGGCTTAGAAAATACCCTTTGGTCATTGTCAAGGTGCACAGAACCTATACTCTAGCAGGAATTCAATATTGTTTGGAGTGGTGAGAGGGGAATAATGAGGTTTAAACAAAATTGGTTGATAACTAAAATAACACAGATTGGAACTGTAAAGGATATGGTGCCTGGTTAGAATGTTATATTCAAAACTACTGGTAGAGATCTCATCAGCAAACTAAACAACTAGTATATCAAAAGAAGTTCTTTCTTTTATATAGTCAGTGTTCAGGTAGTTCTCTCAACTGTTGCTCAGACTATAATAAGTTTGAAAGGCACTTAACAAGGCAGCAGGACTATTCTGTACGTGCTTGGTCAATAAATTGCTTGAGTCCTGTGGCTTACAGCTTTGTACTTTAAAATACGAATACAGCTATGCCCAAGGCACTGATTTTAATCAATGCTTGACTAGGTATAGCTCAGTTAAACCGATTTCAACATATTTATAGGCACTTAATAACTGATTCAGTTCCCAAAAGATTTTAATGTGCTTTACCTTAAGCTATGCAGGCAATTGTCTTCAGCACAGTTGTGCATTTGCTAAAGGGTACCGGGTAAATTCTTGAGAAGGGGAACTTTTAAGGCTGTGATGAAGAGCAGGAAAGTAGGAACTAACTGGATAGCTCTAAAGAGACACAGACATATTACACTATCATCTTTCTGTGCTATCTGATTTGACAAGGTCTGAATTTACTTTGCATCTACTCATTATTACAGCCTTTTAATGATTTTTTTTAATTGAAAAGAGGGATGTGTGTGCATTGTTAACCTTCATTCAGCATAGAAAATGGCTTCTTGTGACCTGTTTGAGGCTCTTTTGTGACTCAAGTTTGACTCTAAGTGTTTTAGGAGTTGCCCTGGCTATACACTCAGTTCTCATGTTAAAATTTCCAAAATGAAGAAAGTACAATTAGTCGCAACAAATCAAGCAGTATTCTTTATGTATGCTGAAAAGAAGAAGATTACAGAGGGATGTATTCAAGGTTTTAAAATTACTAAGTTGAAGGATATAGAGGATCAGTCGGGCCATTTGAATTGAAATGAGAACAAAGGAACATGAGTACAATTTGAAAAGTGATAGGCTTTGGCAGGTCAACAATATTTTACATTGATATAGAACCTTTAACGTAGTAAAATGTTCCAATGCACTTCACAGGAGAAATAACTTTTGCTTGATAATACAAGTTTCTTTATGCACTGTATCCATCAATTATACAAAACAAATATTTGCTCTATAGTGTTTAGAATATATATTAACCGATATTGAAGTTTAATTGATATCAATGTAGACGTGGCTTAGGACCTCTCAAACCTGACTGTGGTTATCAGAGAACACATCTGTTACTTTAATGTTTAACTAAACAGAGTTCCTTTTTTTTATTAGCTCCCTGAATTTGGCACATCATGAACCAAAACTATGTTGCTTTGTAATTTTTTGTGACACACGCATTACATTAAGTGCATCAGCAAATAAAAATGAATTCTCTAATGGGCAAAGTATCTGTCAAATTCAAAAATAGAGTCAAAAGGCAGACCTCGCTTTTTTCTCTGCAAAACAGTTATTAGTTGTGGACATGCTGTAATTGAACCATCCTTTGCAGCTTCGTACGAACCTACTCAAAAGAAACATCAACAAACTTCACTGCAGATCCCATATTCAATACAATGCTTCAAAAGGAAAGCAACTTCTTAAAAGTGACACAGAGTTGTGTTGGTGTTGTAGTTTTCAATTAACATAGCTATCTGTGCATATGGGGAGCCCAATAAATCCTGCATGAAGCTACGTAAATTAAACATCAGTTTCTTTTATCATCGTGTGTAAACACCTTGTAATCATGTATTATGCAAGACTGAATTAACTGTCTGATAACAAAAGGAAACAGCTGTAACTAATCTTGAAGAAAACACTTTCAGACACGCATTCTGTGCTGGCTGCATGACAGAAAAAGGGGAAGTGCTGTTATTTAATATATGCAGTTGGAGGTAGTACCCTTGTTAACATTGTAAAAAAACTTCCTGTAAGGCAGTGACCATGGCACAAAGGAAACCATATCCAATCACATGGATTTTGGGAGCACACTGCTTTTGCTAATGGATGCTAATTCAGAAACTAGGACTAATGATCAGGAGATCTGGTTTTAAATCCTTCTACATCAGCTTGTAATTTAATTAATTAAAGAAATCTGCAATAGTGTCATAAAACTATGCTACTTTTTATTAAAGTAGCAAAATGCTGGAGATCTGAAGCAAAAGTGCTGGAAAAAAACTCAGGTCTGGCAGCAGCTGTGGACAGAGAAATACAGAGGACAGAATTTTCCTACTTTCAGGTAAACAGTTTTATCGAGCGAGATTCATGGTGCCCAATTTGCCATGGCTGGGAGTGACTTCTCTCACACAATCTCCCACTCTTCACTTCATTAATTATACAACTAGGCTCTTTGTTGTCTATCTTGGGAATCAGATGACAGGCTGTACAAAACTGGAGTAGGCCACCTAGCTCCACAAACCTGCTCCATTATTCAATAAAATCACAGTTCATCTGCTTGTGTTTTGAATTCCAACTTCATCAGTCATTCACTATACAGTTAGTTAAGTGCACCGTCAGCCAAAGACAAAGGCCAGGTTGGAAATTTGATTCAAAATGGAAATTCAGAGCAAAAGGGGACCAAGGTACTTTAACTCGGGCTTACCACAAGAAGTCAACTCTCCAGCGTTAAGTGATGAGTGGGAGAGGATGAAAGCTGTGGATCAAGAGCTGATCCACAGGGAGACCAGTGGCGAAGTGACATTACAAATCACAACGTGATACGAGTGCAGAGAAACAAGCTGATTGCTGAGTATGACTGGGGAATATTTCCAGTCAAATCAAAAAGGTCTTCAGTTGTAGTTAGGACAGTAGTATTTCTTTTTACATTTTTTTAAAAAAAACTGCTTAAATATTCAATTGATACTGATGGATTTTTTTTCCTTTCAGTTCATGAGGACAAAACATCATTACAGGGAAGCATAAAGAGCAGGGAGTCTCAAGTAATTAATTTATAATCAAAATCAAATACAATAGTGATGGCGAGACAGCAGGGTGTTGTGTGGCTATCGCAACATATAGACACCAATGTGATCTAGAGCAAACAAGTCTGCAGTAAGTGCTTGCAGCTCGAGGAACTTCGGATCAGTTGAGAAGTTGGAATCTGAGTTGTAGACATCGCACTACATTAGGGAAAGGGAAAGTTACCTGGACACTTTGCTCCAGAGGGTGGTCAGACCCTTCAGATTAGGATATTCCAAACTGGCCTGTGATTGGGGACAGGAGAATGGGATTGCAAGTGAGGCAGGTATAAGGACCCAGGGGGGATAAATTGAGGAGCCTTAGCCCCTGCAGTTGTCCAATGGTAACAAGGCTTTTGCAAGTTGTGCAGATGAGAGTCAGGACTGCAAGGAGGATGAGTAAACTTACCATGGCCTGTGGTATAGACAGCCATTCAAGTGGGGGGAGAAAACAGGAACGTGGTAGTTTGTAGGGACAGCATAGTTAGGGGGATAGATACTGTACTTTGCAGCCATGAGTGAGGGTCCCAAACGCTGTGTTGCCTGCCCAGTACCAGTGTTAAGGACAGCTCCTTGGACAGGGAGAGGATGGAGCTAATTGTCGTCATCACATTAGTACTACCTACAAAATGCACTACAGAAATTCATCAAAGATCCTTGAAAAACACCTTCCAAACCCGTGACCCCTGCCATCCAGAAGGACAAGGGCAGCAGATACATGGGAACACCATCAGCTGCAAGTTCCCCTCCAAGCCACTCACCATTCTGACTTAGAAATATATCGCCATTCTTTGACTGCTGCTGGGTCACAATCCTAGAATTCCTGCCCGAATGGTATTGTGGGTCAACCTACAGCACACGGACTGCAGCAGTTTAAGAAGGCAGCTCACCACCACCTTCTCAAGGGCAGCTAGGGATGGGCAATAAATACTGACCAACCAGCAATGCCCACATTCCACATGTGAATAAAAAAAAGGTCTAGCAAAGAAGGTTCTGCTGAAAGATTTTGAACAGTTAACAGCTAAATTAAAGCAGAACCTCCAAAATAATAACCTCTGAATGACTACCTGAGCCATGGGCAAACTGGCATAGGGTAAATAAAGTCAAGAAGTTAAAAGGTGTGGCTCAGATTAGTGTAGGTGGAATGACTTTCAGTTTATGGGGCACTGGCACCAGTACTGGGGTAAAAGGGGGCTGTTCTGGTGGGATGGGCTTCAATTAAACTGTGCTGGGGCCCATGATCCTGCAATTCAAAGAGCTAGGACTTTAGAGAGGGCTTTAAAATAATGGAGTGGGGCGTGATTTTAGAAGAGGCAAAATGTAAGCTTACAAATCAAGAGGATATGGTGGCAGCATTATAGTGCAGCTATTAGGATAACAAAACCCAAGACAAAAAGGGACAGCAAGACAGCGAGAATGAAGGATTCAAGGAAGCGGATAAGCCAACCCTAGTTTACCAGGGAAGCTAAGAATAGCAGCAAATTGAAAAAAGAAAAAAAATACAATTTGGCAAAGATTGATGGTAAGCCTGAGGAGTTGGAAAGTTTTAAAAACCAACAAAAGAGAACCAAAAAAAAGCAAAAAAAAGGGGCTACATAAACTTTGAATGTAAACTTGCAAGTAATATCAAGGTGAGCAACAAGAGCCTTAAATACATAACAAACCTTAGAAAAATCTTAGAGTCTATCATAAAGGATGTGATAGCAGTCCATTTAGAAATTCATAATATAATTTTTGGGGGGCAGTTAGCTCATTTGGCTGGATGATTAGTCTGTGATGCAGTGACCCCAACAGCCTGGGTTCAATTCTCATACCTGCTGAGGTCACCATGATTGTCCCACCTTCTCAGTCTTACCCCTGTGGTGATCCTCAGGTTAAACGTAACACCTCTCTAATAACACACTAGCACACTAGCACTACAGTCCTCTGGGACTTATGGCAACTTTACCTTTAATATGTTTAAGCAGAGTCAGCATAGCTTCACAAAGAGGAAATTATGCCTGAAGAATTTACTAAAATTCTTTAAGGTGGTAATAAGCAGGATAGATAAAAAGGAAGGATTGGATGTAATTTGGATTTTTAGAAGGGGTTCGATAAAGTACCACATATTAGGTTACTTATTAAGATAAGAGCCCATGATGTTGGGATTAGCATATTAGCATGGACAGAGGACTGGCTAACTAATAGAAGACAGAGTTGGGATAAGAGAGACATTTTCAGGATAGCAATCTATAACTAGTGGTGTATCATGGGGATCAGTGCTAGGGCCACAACTATTTACAATATATTTTAATGACTTGGTTGAAGAAAGTGAGTGTAACAGGGAAGGTAAAGGGAATGTTGACTTTCATTTCAAAGAGAATGAAATATAAAAGTGAAGGGTTTGCTAAAACTATACAAGGCACTAGTCAGACCACAGCTGGAACGCTGTGAAGAGTTTTGAGCCCCTTAATGAAGGAAAAATATACTGCCTTTAGAGGCAATCCAAAGAAGGTTCACTAGGCTGATACCTAATATCAATATGGAGGGATTGTCTTATGAGGATAGGTTCAGTAGGTTGGGCCTGTAGTCAGTTCAGAAGAATGAGAAGCGGTCCTATTGAAACATACACAATTCTTAGTGGGATTTGACAAGACCGATGGGGGAAGGCTTTTTCCCCTTGTGGGAGAGGCTAGAACCAGAGGTCATAATCTTAGAATAAGGGGTAGCTCATTTAAGAGAAAGATGAAGAGGAATTTCTTATCTCAGAGAGTAGTGGAGCTAGAAAGTGGAATCTGTGGAATTCATTACCACAAGAGTGCTGTTAAGCCTGGGTCATTAAGTATATGCAAGGCCAGAGACAGATATTTAATTAGTTAGGGAATCAAAAGTTATGGGGAAAAGGCAGGAAAGTAGAGTTAAAGATTATCAGATCAGCCGTGATATCATTGAATGGTGAAGCAGATCCAATGGGCTTAATGACCTATTCCTGCTCCTGCGCCTTATGGTCCTATTCAAGTATCTTTTGATTCTCTGGCCCAACACAAATCTATCTACCTCTGCCTTAAAAATATTCAAAGATTCCCTTTTCCACTGCCTGAGAATTCCAATGTTGCAAAACCTCAAAAACTTTCTTCGTCTCAGTCCTAAAAGGGCGACTCCTAATTTTGAAACAGTTTCCCCTCGTCCTGGAATCACTCACAAGATGAAACATATCTGCCTTGTCGAGACCTTCAGGATTTTGTACCCCTCAATCAAGTTACCCCTCAACCTCCTGTGGACACAAACCCAGTCATTCTAGCCAACCTCATAACACAATACACTCATTCCAGGTATCACTCTAGTAAACTTCTGCTAATCCTCCACCAAACCACCTCCAAGTACTCACCACTGCCAGGACCTTGCTACATTCACGCTACTCGTTGCATATTTAAAGCTCAGCTGCACTCTCCTTCAGATGTAGGAAGCCAGGAACTGTCCCTCACACTGCAATGTTTCACCAATCTCACTGAACACATGGCCTAGAGAGCAAAGCTCAGTCCCTGCTTTGAAGACAGAGGTCTGGAGGTGTTTTGTGTGAGGTCTATTTTGTGGGGTGTTGGTGAAGAGAGCTGTCCTTTATCCAGCTGACCACCAAAGTGGATCACACTACCATACCCAGTTAGCCTAAACCCAGATAGCAGCCCGGGTCAGCGTTGTGTCCTGGGTTAAAAGAAGCACAAAGCAATGCAGGAAGCTCAATGATCTTCTGTGCTCCACAAAGGTAAATGCCACCATCTTCTCTCTGTTACCCGGAGCCCCCTGCTCACTAACTCAGCCACTGTGACTCACCAAGGCCCTAGGACTACACCTCTCAGCATCATATGCATCATGTCCATTCAATGGTTCTCATCCTCCCAAGCCTCTAATTCTACTTACTGTCTTGCTCCTTAATCACTAAGTAGGGAACATCACATTCTCTCCTGCTCATTCACCATCACTACTTCCCTTCCACACACTTCTATCATAGTCATTTTCTCCCTTTAACTCAATGCAGGAAAAATGTGATCATCCTCTGGATTGATCTCAATAGCACCCTAACTGTACCACCTGCAAATGCCAATCACTGCACTTGACCTGCAGGACTGACTGGTGCCCAGTCCCTCAACCGCGCGGGCACAGATCTCTGGACTCTGGTATGACCAAGCACCTGACGGAGCCTGGCCAACCCCCACGACTGTAATCAAATGAGATCTTGTTAAATGAGACAGCAGCCCCTTACTGTCATCCCCTTTGATTTTCACACATGGTCATTTGCTTGAAGCACAGGCAGTGTGTTTGCTGTTTAAGCTGCTGGAACATGCTGTAGGGGTGACACTGACATGGTACACTGCTGAACAATAACATATCCACCTCTTCACTGTTCAGTGTGCCCCAAGGTGAAAAGCTGCCTGCCTCTTCCTCTGCACTGCAGACCCTGTGTGCTGAACAGCAATATGAAGTATATGCCAGCCTCTGAGCAAGCATGAAATGAGTGGATGCTACGAAAGAAAACTACGAGCAATAAGATCATCCTCTGTAGATGCATGAAATGCAGGTGTGTCCCTGCACCCAACTGACCTAGAAGCTTGGAAGGAGCCTGCCAGTCATTGGAGCTCAGGGACACCAATGTAAAATGTTGAAGAGCTCAGGTGGGATGGCGAGTTGGGCTGAGAGCTGATATGATGAGGCTGGTTGTTCACCAGCATAAACTTGCCAAGGGTTGAGGAGGAGAATGTGCATGGAACATGCAGGACTTTTGCACTGAAAACAGTCAGATGATGACCAGAGCAGACAGACAATCAGGTCCTTGTTTCCACTTTCACGTCAGGAATTTACACCATGTAGTTGCTCGGGAAAGAAGGGGAGAATTGGAAACGGCGTACGTGAAGCAAGTCACTGTATTAGTGAAATGCAAATACATAAACCAAAGGTAAATTCCACTCAATAGCGGGATTCTGAAGTCTCCATTTAAAGCTTAAGGGGAAAATTGGAAGCATTTTTGATCTTATTGTTTTTGTTTCCCCGAGCTTGCATGATTTACCAATTTTCTGACCATTGCCCATGCCACATTCAAGAGTGTGGAAAAATCCACAAATATTAACATTTCAAGTCCAACATGGTGATTTTCCATGACAAATTTTAGTTGTGGTCAATATGTGACTCCAATCCTGCAGTAATGTGGTTTCCTGTTACAATATCTAATGAAATGGCTTAACAAGCCACTCAGTAGTAATCAAAGGATGACTTTCGTAAGGACAATTAGCAATGGGCAATAAATGCTGGCCTTGCCAGTCATGTAAGTATCAATTAAATGAAAATAAGATAAACATTGTTCCTGCATCAATTTTCAATGCATATTGCAGAACAACAAAAGGTTACAGCCACAGCTAAGAGTGTATTTTAATCCTTCTTTTCAGAATCAGTGAAAACCGTATGTATTTGAAACTTAGAATGTACAAAATATGATTGATGTAAGCAATGCAATATTTAATGTAAGAAAATAAAAATCAAACAGTTGAGCATGCTGTTTTTGTGACCTCTTTGCACGTTATAAGCTCTGTGGCCTGGTCTTTGCATTAGCAAATGGGCAAAACTATCAGTATTCCCTATGCACTGAATCCCAACGCAACAGGAGTCCACACACGTGCAGAATGATGTGAAAATCTAGACGTTTCTGTCAATAATTCTATGTTTCTCCAGAGGAAGCACCTTGAGAATGCTCCCAGAATGCAATCCCTACGCAAGTAAATTGCTGCAAACTTTCATTTTAATAAATTTGATTGCACAGCAAAATTTTTTGAAAATATAATATCTGGTTGAATGAGGTGTAAGTGGGTATTCGCAGCAACTAACTTTGTAACTACTACGCATAGTCACTGTACCTTAAAAACAAATTTATATTTGTGAAATATTAATTATTTGCATTTTAAAACTTTTTGTAAAAATGTTGCTTACAATATTTTAGCTTGTATGTGAACCAATTAATCACTTATTTTGCATATGAAAGTTCAAATTATAAAAAAAGTGAAGGGTTTCAGTGCATTTTGCTTCCTGGTTTGCTGCCTGCAAGAATACCTCCATATTACTGTTTACTTACTTTACTTGTTCAATTCTGGTCAGCCCTTTGACTTGGCACAAAACTTGCTCTGCTCTTAAGAAGTCTGTCACAGTTTACTAGCTTTTGTGGGCAATGTTCCCATAAGGCTTGCCATTCTACAATTCCACAAGGGCTCTTGCAAGTTAGCCTCTAAATTACCACAGGCTCACAGCCATAGAAAAAATAAATTAAAGGAGCTAAATAATTCACCCACGCACTCCAAACAAAAATATATTAGTAAGAATGTTGTTTGAGAAAAGTTTCCTTGGGGTTAGCAGCAATTGTAGTTGCTTCACTGCCAAATGCAAAATTCAGCCCTCACTTAATGCTACACCAAATGCAAGAAAGTTCAGATAGGAAGTCAAGACATCCTTATGTGGGTAAATGGATCATTCTGAATATTTCAACAAAAATATCATAAGCTGCAATATTGGCACACAGAGTCATAGAGATGAAAAGCACAGAAACAGACCCTTCGGTCTAAATCGTCCATGCAGACCAGATATCGTAAATTTATCCAGTCCCATTTGCCAGCATTTTGCCCATATCCCTCCAAACCTTTCCTATTTATGTACCCATCCAGATGCCTTTTAAATGTTGTAATTGTTCTCGCCTCCACCACTTCCTCTGACAGCTCACACAGCAGACCTTAAAAGAAGAATCCTTCAAAAGCAACTTAACCAGAGTTAACCAGGGAGACAAATTAATTGTCACTTCTTCAACACTCAAACTGGGGGTTTTGGGAGAGGTAAATAATGGGTTTTTGTACATTGCACAAACTCAACACATTTATTTTGAGGTTAGTTGTTTCTTGACTGATAATTAGTGTTTCTACACCACATAATAGTCAAGTAGCCTGAAATATCATGCATCCCCCACTCCGTGTTTACAATGTGTTCATCAGTGCAGCACTGACTCAATCTGCATGGTTATTTAAGCACTGTTAGGAATACAAGATAGTTAAGACATGAACTAAACCATTCTTGATATGGGGCTATGTCACAATGAATCACTACTAAACATAATTGACAGATAGAATCTAAATATGCTGAAAATCTTTGAAGAAAATGATGGAAACCACTAGTTTCAAAGCTGGTTTCCCTTCTTAGGGTCTGTCACGAGAAATACAAAGGAAGGAAACTGACCCTCCCAGTTTATAAGGAAACCATGACAGGAACTAAGGTTTAGAAACCAAAATCTCTGGGAGATTGCAACTGGTTAAAACGTATAAAAAGGAAATGAGCCATCAGAATTCAAGATGATGACACCAATGGTGCAGCACAGACAGGTTCAGGAAGATGGAGGCTAGATTTAGAAGGTGCGAATAGGCAAATAGATTCATTCTTGGGTTGTGGGTAACACTGGTTAGACCTGCATTAACTGACCATCCTCAATTGCCTGGACGTGATGGTGAGCTGTCTTCTTAAACCACTGCAATCTTTGGTTGGCAGAGACACCCGTTGTGCTGTTAAGGAAAGGAGTTCCAGGATTTTGACCAAATGACAGGTAAGGAATGGTTTGTGTACCCATGCATCTGCTACCTATGTCTTTCTACATTGTACAGTTATGGGTTTGGAAAGTATTGTCAAAGGAGCTTCAGCAAGTGACTGCAACGCAGCTTGTAGATGGTACAAGCTGCTGTTACTGTGCATCAGTCGTGGACAGAATGAATGTTGAAGGTGATGGATGGAGTGTAAATCAAGCACGCTGCTTTGTCCTGAATGGTTCCAGTGTCTCAAGTGTGGTTGGTACTACACTTGTCCAGGACTTGTAGATGTTTGACAAGCTTTGGGAAGACAGGAGGCAAGTTATTCACTGCAAGATTTCTCACCTCTGACCTGCTCTTGGTGGTCAAATTCAATTTTTCATAAATGGAACACCACTCCCCACCTTCATGTCAATGATGTCAAAGGATGATGGTTAGAGAGAGTCATTGCCTGGCACTTGTGGGGTACACATGTTACTTGTCACTTATTAGGCCAAGCCTAAATGTTGGCTAGGTCTCACAGCATGTGGACACAGAATACTTCGCTGTCTGAAGGGTTGGAAATGGTGCTGAACATTGTGCAATCATCACCAAACATCCCCACTTTGGACCTTATGATGGGAGGGCAGATCATTAATGAAGCAACTGAAGATCGTTGAGCTGAGGACACTACCCTGAAGAACTCCTGTATAAGATGTGCTGGAGCTGAGACGACTGATAAACAACCCCAACCATCTTCCTTTGTGGTAAGTACGTCTCAATCAGCAGAGAGTTTTCTGCCTGATTCCCATTGACTTGGGTATTGCTAGGGCTCCGTGATGCCATACTTGGTTGAATGTTGCCTGGATATCAAGAACAGTTGTTATTCAAGTCACCTCTGAAGTTCAGGTCCTTTGTTCATGTTTGACTCAAAGTTGTAATGTAGTCAGGAGCTTAGTGAAACTGACTGAAATCAAACTGGGGAATCAGTGCGCAGATTATTCCTTGACAAGTGCCATTTGATAGTACGGTTGATAGCACTTCCAATTCATTTGATGATCATCAACAGAAGACTGTCAATCCAGCAAACGGCCTGCTTGGATTTATCCTGGTTTTTATGGACAAGACATATCTGGGCAGGTTTCCACAGTGTTAGGTAGGTGCCAATGTTGTAGCCATATTGGAATGTAGCTAGTTCTGGAGTACTGGTCTTCAGTACTATTGCTGGAATGTTGTCAGAGCCCATAGCATTTGCAGTATCGGAGGTCTTTAGCGGTTTTTTTAATATCGTGTGGAATGAATCGAATTGGGTGAAGACAAAAACAACAAGAACTGCTGGAGAAACACAGCACATCTGGCAGTATCTGTGGGGAGAAAGCAGAATTAATGTTTCAAGTCTGGTGACTCTTCATCAGAACTGTTAGCAGCTAGGAAAGAATAGTATTTATGCTGAAGCTGAAGTTGGGGGAGGGGTGTGGGGAAAAAGGGGAGGTGAGCAGATGGGTGGAGGTTGGGCCCAGAGAGTGCGAGAGAGAGAGGGTGAGTGCACAATATGAAAGGGGTAAGTAAACAAGGAGATTATGAATAGCAGGCCAGGACAGAAGTTAATTAGAGCCAAGAGTGGGAGAAAATGAGTAAGCTGTACTAAACACATATAATGTGGTAATGAGCCTAAGAGTATGTGAAAATGTCTGACTGTGCGAAAGCAACCCCTGTCATAAGAAAACCATGAGGAGTGGGTAAAAACATGGAAGGAGGGGATTGGGCTCTAAAATTTATTGAACTCGATGTAGAGTGCTAGAGGCTGCGGGGTCCCCAAGCAGAAAATGCTTGTGCTGAGACTTGCTGGAACACTGCAGCAGGCCAGAGAAGAAGTGTTGGCATGGGAATGCAGCGGTGTGCTGCAGTGGCAGACAACTGGAATCTCGGGATGATTTTTACGGACAGAGCGTAGGTGTTCTGCAAAGTGGTCACCCAGTCTGTGTTTTGTCTCCCCAGTATACAAGAGACCACATTGTGAACAGTATACAGGAGACTAGATTGAGTGAAGAGCAGGCAAGGTGTTGCTTTCACCTGGTAGGTGTGACAGGGGCCTTGGATGGTGAGGAGGGAGGTGATAAACAGGCAGGTATTATACCTTCTGCGACTGCATGGGAAGGTACTGTGAGAGTGCCAGGAGGTGTTCAGAGTGGAGGAGGAATGGACTAGGGTGTCCTGGAGGGAATGGTGCCTGCAGAATGCTGACTAGGCAGGGGAGGGGAATGGTGGTCATGACATCTCGTTGGAGGTGGCAGAAATGGAGGCTTACAATCCTTTGGATGTTGTTGGTGGTATGTCAGCACTGGGGGCCCAATCATTGTTGTGGGAGAAAGGGGAAGGGCTGAGGGCAGATGTGCAGGAGATGGGTCCAGCACAGCTAAGGGCCCTGTTAAACACAATGCCGGGTAATCCTCAGGTGAGAAAAAAGGTCGATGTTTCAGAGGCCTCCTTGCGGAAGGTGGCAACATCAGAACAGATCAGGCAGAGACGGACAAATTGGGAGAATGGGATGAAGTCCTTATTGGAAGCAGGGTGTGAGGATGTATAGTCGGGGTAACTGTGACAGTAGGTTTGTGTTGTATATTGGTATCCAGCCTATCCCCTATTGCTATTCACAATCTGGTTTCCCCTACACTGGGGAGACGAAGCACAGGCTGGATGATCGCTTTGTGGAGCACTTACATTCTGTCCACGAAAATCACAAGTTTCCAGTTGCCTGCCCCTTCAACACACCACCGTGTTCCCACACCAACATTTCTATCGCAGGCCTGCTGCAGTGTTCTAGCAAGGTTCAGCACAAATTCAAGGAACATCTCATTTTCCACTTGGAGGCCCTGCAACCTCAACATCAAGCTCGATAACTTTGGAGTCTGATTCCATCCTTCCATACTTTTTACCCACCCTCCACCCACTCCTGTTACTACATAAGTTGCTTTTAGCAGTCATCCATTCCCACGTACTCCTAGATCCATTGTTACATTATATGTGTTGCATTCAGTGCAGCTTACCCATTTTCTCCCACTCCTAGCTTTTATCACCACTGATTCAGCTTTTCTTCTGTCCTGGCCTGCAATCCATAATCTCCTTGTTTAGCTACCTTCTTCATATCTCTCTCTCTCTCTGGGTTCTATCTCCACCAATCTGCTTGCTGCTCCTCTTTCCACATATCCCTCCTCCCATCTTTGGCTTCAGCATAAATACAACTCTTTCTTAGCTGCTAGCAGTTCTGATGAAGAGTAACCGGACTCAAAACATTAACTCTGCTTTCTTCCCACAGGTAATGCTGAATCTGCTGTGTTTCTCCGGCAATTTCTGTTTTTGTTTCAGATTTCCAGCATCTGCAGTTCATGATTTTAGTTTAATGGCTGAAGACTGACATCTGTGACTCTGGGGACCTCAAGAGGAAGCAAAGGTGGATCATTCATGCGGTACTTCTGGCTGATGAATGGATACGAATGTTTCAGCTTTATCTTTTGCACCAATGTGCTGGGCCCATCATCACTGAGGATGGGGATATTTTGTTTGAATGTCTGCCACCATTCATTGATTGAACAAATACAGTTCTAAAAATTGTTTTGGACTACCATGGAAAGCATTTGTGAAGTGTGGGCAGTTGGACACAGTTCTGTTGAGAGATGTAAAGTAGCAACACCCTTAAGAATCAAAAACGTAAGTGAGAGATCCACAGGTTCTGGTAAAATTTGATAAAAATATGCATTTTTCTTGCTTTTTTCAGAGCTGAACTGATACTCTTATGTGAGCGCATTGTTCATAATGATTGACTGTAATTTTGATAAAATTTCCTTTGGCTTTTCTAATGTTCATCTGCCTATTAATAAAATGCCTGTGCCTTCTCTGAATTTTTTTAATTTAACATAACTGCCGTATTTCAAGTTTCATACAAATTTTGTGGTATACTCAATTTGAGATCATACTCAGTTGCAATGGGTTGCATATTTTCCCTGATTCATTTATGGATTTCACAAGTTAATGTCATTATGTGACTACAGTCACACATCAAGGACATGAAGTACACTGAAATCTGCAGTTAGTACAAACTGATTAGAACTGAATGAACAGTTACTCAGTCTCCCTCTTCTAGATCATAACATTATGCCTTTATAAAGAGGGTAGGCCACAAGAAAATTAATACAACATTCCAGATTTCCTCCAGCCTCAGTAATCTGTATTTATCTAACCCTGGCCTCTATAGCATTCCCAGTCCTGTTGCGGTCTTCAGTTGCCTTACTGCAAAACTCAAACTTCCATCCTACACATTGGCATCTCACTATCTTGCTTTCCTCCTTTTAAAACACTTACTATTTACTATCTTACCAAGCTTTGCATCATCTCATTTAATATCTTGTTTATAACCAATACAAATGTATAAGCTGGTTATGTTTTGGGATTGCTTAATTTGAGGCCAAATGGAATATTGAATGGGGTCATGAAACTTGGTCCAAATCCAGTTTGCTAACAAGTCGTGGTGGCTTAGTTGCCTTTGAGGACAGAGAGGCCAGCAATTTACTGGGAATGTGCAAGAGGTTCAGACCTGTGGACAATGGCATGTGCATCTATGATGACTCTGGATAAACTGTTAGGTTCCAAGTTTCAATGGGAGGCTTTAGGAAAGTCACATTTTGTAAACAGTTAAGCTTTAGTATCTATTTAAATTCAGGATAAACCAGAAAAAGGAAGAGGTCAATGGGATAGCTAAGTAGCAAGTCTGTCTGGATACCAAGCTCATGTGATCACATTGCCAGGAAAATAGCTCCAATGGGTTTGAATCTTTATAAACAATAGATAAATGTTGAAAAAGAGAGCAAAGCTTTTACCTCCAAGGAGTCAGCAAGAAGGACAAATAATTGATGAACTGGCCCTGGAGAAATGCTCACCTGACCAGCAATAAAGGTACACGGGCAACCTTCTCAACACACCAGCAATTACGGGCCATTAATTGATGACCACTTAAAGGCTTCAACTCACCAATGCTAGTTTCTACTCTACATGCCTTCCCCCACACTAAAGCTGCAAAGTGAAAAATCTCTGCTGCAGCCACTGTAATTACCCAAGCAAATATTTTGGGTCCTTGAATATATTGAGATAAGATTTATCTGCTTAAAAAGATAATATAAACAATTACCTGTATTACTTAACTGCATTTTGTCAAAATATAACAACAACACCACTTATAGGGGTGTAGAAGAAATTACTCTGCATTTCAGAATATAGATTACTCATTACTTAATGGTCTGCATAGTTTAAAACAGTGATAGTTTATTTAGATTACTCTTATTAGTGGAAAAGTTGGCAATTTTATATTCAAAAAGGTCTACTTTGCGTTAAAACGTGAACAGAAAAGAAAACCTTTCATTATAAGTACATGATAAATAGTTCAACTGCCACACAGTTTTAAAATCAAACACTCTGGAGTCCTAAATGTGGCTGTTTTTAAAACTGATGCATTAGCCACTTCTCATAGCACTTAATCAAGAAACTATATTGCAGATAAACAAGGACTGTACTGGTTTCAGAATATCTAAACTTTGTACAGCGTTACTTTGCATTCATGGAAGAACTGTGATGGATACAATGGACAAACATGATAAAACATTTGTATGACCAAAGTCAACCTAGTACCAAAGTTTATATCCTGAACATCTATTGTAATTTCATGGAAGCACTTCTACACACAAGGGATTGGAACTCTTCCAAAAACCGAAGTTGATACCAGATGAAAATTTGATAAGCAAAGATATTAAAGGGATATGGGCCAAAGGCAGGAATATAGATTTAGGCCACAGATCTCATTGAATGGCACGACAGGCTCAAGGGGTTAAATGGCCCACTTCTGTTCATATGTTCCCTTTTTTCCACAGTTTCTGGTTGATCAAGACTGCAGCCTAAGAAATCTGTCCTACTCCAAGCTGAGATTCCAACCCTTTTTATTACAAAAAGCAACACTCCAAACTCACATCAGTTTATATTTTGTGAAAAGCCTTACCATTTCTTTATCACTATTCCTATACTCTCATACTGACTTGCCAGCCATCACCTCCATCCAAAATTCCTGCCAAATGTATTTAGACCCAAGTCCATAACAAAACTGCAAAAGTTCTCAATCCACTAACAGCTCAAATTTAACATTCTGATTCTAGAACTTAAAGTTCTTCATGACTTTTTCCATCCCTACTTCTCTAAACTGCTCCAAATCACCACTCCAAACTCTTGGTTCCGACGATTCTGCCCTTTCTTGTACCTACCAAAACTGTGCTTTGTAAGTGATGCCCAATCTTTACAGTCTAGGGTCCCACACCAGAAGCTTCGCCCTAAAATCTTATCATTGTCTCAATTTATTTTATAAGAATCCCCTTGAAAACCACTTCCTTAGCCACACTTTCTATCATCTCTCCCACTATCTCCTCAAATGGGTTGGCACTTTGTTTTCTACCCACTTTGGGGGATTTTTCTCAATGTACTGAAGGCATTCCATAAACACAAGGGTTTCTACTGCACACTGAGCTAAAATTCTTAATACACAAATTAATTAGATGAAAAAGAAACAATGATTTAGCATTGGAATATTTTGCGCATCTGTCCTTACATTTATAGATTACAACCAAACCTCAACAAGTCCTTTAATTTCCGATAAAACATTGTAACATGTATAACTGCAACAATTAAATGTTTCTGATCATTTAATTAGAGGAATTCTTGTAGTCTTTTGGTTAGCTCAGTTGTCTGAATGGCTGGTTTACAGCGCAGAGTGACACCAACAGCATGGGTTCAATTCCCACACCTGAGGACATACAAAGGTCCCTTCATTTCAACCTCTCCCCTCACCCAAGACGTTAAGCCACCATCAGTTGTCTTTCTCGAACAAGACAGCAGCTTTATGATCTAACAAGATTAAGACTATGACGACTTTACCTTTAGTGTACATAAATGATTCATTTGCTCGCTTTCTGCATGACAATTGGCAATAACAAAGTCTTGAATTATCTTGTTACACAGATCCACAAATATACTTAGAGAGATATATGCAAATATTACATGCATCAATGTTACTTCTTGACCAAAAAAGTAGTAAATTACGCCTTGAGAACTTGAAATTTACAGCTTTCAAATCACAAATTTATTGCTCAAGTCTTTCACACTTGTGTACTTTTACATTTAAAAGTACTTTCTTATATAATAATTAATCATATACTACAAAATGTGGCATACCCAAGCAGCAACTAATAAAACTGCTTACAGTTAATGCTTAGACTGAAAGGAAGTGTGGAACAGTAGGATTCCTCCAAGAGGACAGCCTTTTCAGTTTCTCCACTTTCAGAGTTAAGGATTTAAACTAAATTGCAAAAACAAAATCTAAAGCAAATTGAAGGGTTCCAGATGACAACTGTGCCAGGAGGGACAGTCAATACAGAAGGGTGGTCATTCCTCAGCATGGTAAAAATGATCTATATTAGTACGGCGCATGCAGGGACAGGCTAGCGCTGGTCCATAAACTAAGGAGTGCTCTTATCAGTACTTGATGTTCTTGAATTGATAGTGTAGCAGCCCTAAGTAATATTTCTGAGTTCAATACAAGCTATTACGAGTGCTGATTTTGAAATGTATTACCACTGACAGTGGGAGTAATAGTCACTGTCAGCGCCACTTGGCGGTGACAGTAATCAATACTGGGGAACGATAACGCCCCATGTTCTAATCGGAGTGCAGGTACTGTATGATTATTTGTATAACAGGATAGTGTTTCTACACAATAGCATAATAAACCACATCGCAAATCGATCTTGGGTGTGTTTATGGCAGGGTTTTACTCGATACGCTAGTATGTGCTGCTGGACAATGATAAAATATCCACATCTGAGAACAAAGGACAATTCTCAGACCGTTTTCATAGTGGTACGTTTGGAATTAAGTTTTTTTGCGTTAGCTGGGCAGAGTTTGGACCTGTTTGCAATTTCGAAAGGGGAGCCTCAAATAGAAAAGCCACCGCAAAGTTGTCTTTAGCTTCCCCGCCATGATTAAAAAGTCACCTTGAGCGGCTAATTATTGGCTCTATTTAAAGGGCGCAAGTGCAACAAAGTGTCTGTCTGCAGACTGGGTCCTCTGGGCGCCCTGTAACTGGACGAAGACAGCTACCGCAGTGAGAAGCGAAATAAAGCACCCAGATCGATCCAATTTCCAGCACCTCCTTCGGCAGAGCGAAGACATCAGCAATGTCAAAAACTGCTTGCAATTTTTTTTTGCCATCAGCTGATTTACACGAGGTTAAAGCTGTTGCAGAGGATGCACTTAGCCCCCTTGTAACCAGAAAGCTTGCTAATGTGTTTAGGCAGGAATTTTTTTATTGTCCTTGTTGGCTGGCTTACCTTTTGCTGCCTCCTCGCCATGTCTGTAGGCTGCTTGGCATTGAATGGGTAGGCGATGCATCTCATCACAAAGACATACAACTGAAGCTTTCTCTTTCTCTCTTCCTCTTCTTTCTGCAGCCTCTCGAGCTCCTCTTTCTCCTTCTCACTCACCACCGATGGGCTGGGGCTGGACGGCCGGATGCTGCTGCTCCGGCTGCTCGGTTGTAAACCCCCGCTGCTCTCGCTGGTCCTGCTCGGGGACAACCGACTGCCCGGGGCCGGAGTCTGCACCTCCTTGCTCTCTTCCTCAACTATCTCCTCCGATTCCTCCTCACTAGACGACGGGTCCAACATTGTGGCGCCTCACCTGCTCGCTCGCTCACTCACTCCCACTCTCCTGCACTGAATAAAGAGAAATAGCAAACTGCAGGCACCGTGCGAGTAAATAGAAGCAGAGAGGAAGCGAGCTGCCCTGTGCTTTGCACGGATTGTCAGCAGACAGGAAGCCGAGTGCTTACGTTCTTGTTATTTAACCCTGCTCTCACCGACACAAGGTATTAGGGACGTGCACAGGTCTGGGATCGAGGCTCCATAGTCTCTGTCTCTCTCTCTCCCCGCCTGCCCAGTTCTGTCAGTACAATGTGATGGATGACCACCGCTCTATACTACAGGTCTGCAACACAGATAGAGGCAAATATATTTATATATGCGGCCGCGGTGGGGACCTCTGTAACGTGCAAAGATTAATCGCTTGAGATTCTGATTTGACTCTCAATATTGTTACAGCTTTGTACTCGCACTGTACCGGGAGGGAGGGGCGGAGTGACCACATTCGCAGCCTTTCATTAACACTGGATTCAAAGTGTTGAACTGAAACGGTAAAATCAACTTGTTTCACGAGAGAAAACAAAAGATTTATTGATTATAATAGAAGTTGCATCCCCTTTTATTTAAATCACATTTATAAATATGATAAGGTTCAAAAGGAAACAAAAACATAAAGGCAAAATAATTCAGAGGTAGCAGGAACTGCCGATGCTGGAGTCTGAGATAATAGTGTAAAGCTGGATGAACACAGCAGGCCAGGCAGCATCAAAGGAGCAGGAAAGCTGACGTTTCGGGTCTGGACCCTTCTTCAGAATAATTTCCTAGTTCTTGAGATAATATTCATTTACGTTTCAGAAAAAGTCCACAATTTTGGCAGTAGATTGTGAAACTGGATTCTCTGGATTCGGTCATTCTTGAAAATAGAATGCCCAAGAACATGAAGTTGTTTCAGGCTGGGCATATGACCCCAAAATCTACAACATTTGTTAGAGCTCATAGGAGATTATTTTTTCTTGGAATGTCATCTGAGATATTAGCTTTGTAAGTCACCCATCTCATCAACGACGAATTTTCCACGGGAATCTTCATTTCAAATCATCACCTGTTTCTTGAACATATTTTCAGATTATTTAAATTCCGTAGGTTTCCACAGGCTTCGCGGCATAACTGTTAAAAGGTTTTACATTTGAAAAAAACCCAGCATTTAAGTGGACACACTCGAAAAGCAGATCTAGGCAGAATTCCACCCTCTGCGCCCCCTACTGCAAACTAATGATAAGACCGGAAGTGTAAAGGATTTGAGGTACCCATTCATAAAATGTAAAATCGGTTTTCATAGCTCGTTATGATATGAAGCAGCCGTCATAACTTGCGTTTCAACGTGTCCTCGAAGTCTGGCATATTTTAGACTTGTTTGCATGATTTTCGGGCTGGCAGGAGGAGAGAGTAAATGGAGCAAGGAGTTACATGGCTCTGACCCAGTATTCCACCATCGTTCCTTATCAGGGCGCTGGCTCACAAACGTTCAGCGGGCTTTAAATGGGGCAGTAATTTAAGGGCCAGATCTTCAGGTGAGGTGATGACTGCTGAACAACAAGAAGGCTGTCCACATACTGCACCAAAAACGGACATCCATTGTTGGAAATCTGGAAGAAAGGGTCCGTAACTAATAGCTTTCAGCAAAAAGATCACTTCGAGACCACATGAAACACAGGCAGAGCCCATAGACTACATTTCAGTGCTCGACAGGATGACCAGTGTTGATTGTTATATAGAACAGGGAGTCACCAAGTCATGCAGCATGGAAACAGATCCATCGGTCCAAATAATCCACGCCGATCGTATTCCCAAACTTAACTAGTCCTACCTGCCCGTAGGAGATAGCAAGAACTGCAGATGCTTGAAGTCAGAGTCCATACAGTGTGGAGCTGGAGGAATACAGCAGGTCAGACAGCATCAGAGGAGCAGGAAAGTCGATGTTTCGGGTCGTGACCCTTCATCAGGACTGTATTTGCTCGTATCCCTCCAAACCTTTCCTATTCACGTACTTATCCAAATGTATTTTAAACATTGCAACTGTCCCTGCATCCCCCACTTCCTCTGGCAGTTCATTCCATACACTAATCAATCTCCATGTAAAAAAGTTGCCCGTGTCCTTTTTAAATCTTTCTCCTCTCATCTTAAAAATGTCCCCCCTAGTTTTAACCACTAGCTTATTCACTTTGAACCTCCATTTCAAATCTAAGACCAAGAGATTGGCAAAGAAATTGCTAATCTCATATCATAGAGATAAGTATCAAGCAACCTTACAGACCCCAACCTTATGGCTCATTGCGTGTCAGAAGACTTCTGGAAATAGTCAAAGATGCAATATAGGCTGTTTCCGAGGTAATCAGATCCAACACAAAGAAGAATAGGGTCTAGTTTGATGAAAATAGTGAGGAAATCTAGAATCTGCTGGCAATAAAGAGGTCAGATCATTATATTCATCTGGCTCAGCCAGACTGGCCAGGAGAGAAAAAAAAAGCAGACTGCCAAAAAGTGCAGTGTCCTTCAAGGTCAACTGAGGAATATCCAAAATGACTGGTGAATCAAACTTGCAGAAAAAAATACTCAATTATACACTGATACTGGCAACATAAGAAGTTTCTATGAAGCAGTAAATTCTATCGATGGACCAGCATATCAAAGCCAAACCCCCCTGAGCAGCACCGATGGCCAGACACAGCACACTAACAAGAGTCAGTCTGGATTGCTGGCCTTTGAACGCTGGATGAAACTGTGACCTCCATGAACCAGCTGAGTTGATGGAATTGCACCCGAAGCCATGAGGCATGCTGGCCTTGCCCATGATACTAAGCTCCTTGAGATTTTCAGTGCTAACTGGGAGCAGGGCAGGATTCCATAGGACCGTCATGACGCTGTTTGTACAAAAACAAGGAGGAAAGTCAGAATGCTCCAACTATCATGGGATCACTGTCCTTTCTATTGCTGGAATGATCCTGGCTAGAATACATATGAACAAGTTTGTGCCTACCATTGCAGAGGAAACTTTCCCAGAGAATCAGTGCAGTTCTCCAGCAAGCAGAGGTACCACAGAAGAATAGTGTTTCTCAGTCCATTTATGAGTGAGAACAATTTCTCTCTATCCAGTCTGATCAGACCCCCTATGATTTTGAAAAGTTCAATCAGATCTCCTGTTAGCCTTCTCCTCTCTAAGAAAAACAGTCCTAAATTCACCAAACTTTCCTCATAACTGAAGTATCTGATCCCTAGAACCAATCTTGTAAATCTCTTCTGCACACTCTCCAATGCGTTCACATCCTTCCAATAGTGTGGCACGCAGAACTGTACACAATACTCCAATGTACCTTGAAATGAAAAATGATTAATGTTGGACAGGAAACCCCCAGGAAAAATGGAAATGTTGCTGTTACTTAGGGCATTCAAGTCTTTTTTTTCCTAGTGGAGAATCTATGTGGGAGATCCTGATAAAAATTAGGTTTCTCGACAGGGTTCATCAGCTGTTCTTTAACTGGCACTTCAGTAAAGAATGACAGCTGCTTACCTTTATAACAGCTAGGATTTTTGCACTGACTAATATTACTGCTGCCACCAATGCACACGTCATAACAATCACAAAACCTGTGAATTTGAGTGCAGATTTTAGTCTAGTGAAGTGGTTCAATAACAGGTGCAGAGATGTACTACATGAGTTTGCAAAGGGACGGAACAATCAATAAGGTACAGCAAATCACTCAGACATGCCCCAGAATGTCCATGCCTGAATGCAAGGATTAATGTTAATGCTGCACTTTCTGAGACAGTAGTGGGAGAGACCTAGGTTGTCATCAACAGCTGTGCAACGAGGTAAATGTCCATTTGACGTAGTCAGTCCATGGTGCAGGAAGGTAATTGAGGCCAAATAGCTTACTCCGAAGGTAATTTCTAATGTGAGGGTATTAAGGAATATGGAACAAAGGCAGGTAAATAGAGTTGAGGATCAGATTAGCCACTATCGAACTAAATAGTGAAACAAACTTGAACCATTTATTGGCCTAATCCTGTTCCATTCAGAGCTTTAATTAAAAGGAGGATCACAGAGACTACAGCCTGACAGACTATAGAAATTTCAGAAAAGTTTTGAATAATGAAGACAAGAAAAGTGTCACTTTTAAAAAAAAAGACACTTAGCTAAACAAGGAACACCGTCTTGAAAGTGGATGCTAATGATTACCCGTAAAGTCATATTCTACTCCATGGAGATTCCAACAGACTCAATGGCATCCTGGAAGTGTGAACAAACTCCTTCTGATCTCATCAAAATCAAGGATGAATCTTTCAGTAGTTAACAGCTGGAACATTAAAACAATGTTTATTACAATGAGTACAAGGCAGCTATGACAAGCATAAACTGATCAACTGTGTTTTAGAATACACAACTAACCTGGCGTTCATGTGATACAACTTTTTATGTGAAAGCTTACAACAAGCTGCCAGAGTGAACATCTCACCCCATCTCTCTGCAATATACCATCTAGTATTTGAACCTTGTCTTGGTTAGAAAGAAAAATGTGTTTGCATTCTTAAAGCAAACAAAACCTTTGCAAGTGATTGGGGTTCTACAGCAGTGTTTTCCATGAGGAAAGGAATATACCAGTCACAACCTCAAGCCAACTGCTTCTGCTTAAGAACTAGTGCCTTTGGGTACAATTAGTGAATGTTAATTGTCTTTCCCTTTTGATAAGGAGTTTCTTTAATGTGGCAAAGTTTAATCTCCAAAACACTACCAAGTTGGATATTTCTGCATGCTTGGGACTGGAGTAAGAATTAGTGCACATTGTTGGGAAGTAAAACATATTTGTGCATTTTTAACTTTAGTATTTTCTTCCTGGGTCGGTTTTGATACAATAGAACTAACTGATATTGAATTCAACTCAAGAATACTGTCTGTGTTCATGCTTACAAGCTTGCATACTGCCAAGTACATACTGATTTTGCAAAACTGCATCTTTTAAAAATACCTGTGGCAGTAGAACGAGGAGTGAAAAAGAGGAAATCTGGTATCTCCTCATCTTGTTGTAACATAGTCCATCTTCTCCATTCTGTAAGCATATCAGGTTAATCAACAACCCATGTAACTTTCAAGCAAATGTATTATACTTTAGGAAGTGAAATGATTCCCTACAGTGGAAAAGAAACCGATTCATTGGTGTAATAAATGCTGTGTGCCTCTGATAATTCCTTTTCCCATTACAGAATACTACTAGCTCATGGTCCAAATGGTACCAAGTGTGCAATCTATAGTTCACTGCACTTGTTTGAATTGTAAAATGATTGAGGAGTCCAACACCTTCCCCAGTTGGCTCCTATTATTTAACAGGAACTTAGACTACATGCTAGCATGTTGGAAAATAGCATCTATTATCTTCCTGAAGCAAGAGTGAAATACTGATTGACTGTTGTGTGTTATGTCACTGCTGCAACTTTGAAGGAAGTGGAGGTGAAAATCCTGTGAGTTACCAGTACCTGGAATCTCAGAATAACATGAGGACATTGATGTGCAGCATCATCAATGAGAGGCTGCCACAGGCGAAACTACCTCTCATTGTGGATTCCAAGTTTGCCCTCAGGGGATTCTGTGCAGCAATAGCCTTGAAGCAGTATTGAAGTTTTTGAAAACATTATTCCTTGGTGATATTTCAGCAACATCTAATGATAAAAAACACTCTCATATCACGGTCCTTTCAAAGATTACACCAAATGGCCAGTCACTTTTATGCACAAGTCAGTCAGTGGGTTTCAGCTTTTTTGTGATTGAAGATTGTGTCCTATCTGTCAGTTGGATCACAATGTATATTCAGAGGAATAATCACCAACATGACTGACCTGAATCATTGGCAATATCACAGTGACTAATAACGCCACTGAAGGCTATACACCATCACTTTCCTATCTGATGGAAAGACGAGAAACTGCCCCTTTCTTTAGCTTCTTTTTTTGTGAAATCGGTTATTTTCCCCTCACTAATAAATGAAAATATTAGACTGATATCACCACTTGACAATTTTTAAGTTATTACTTAGTCCTTTAGGCTGTTCTATACTTTCTCATAAAAAGGGTCAATGACCCCACTTTTTTCTCAATTTAAAAACTAATCCACATGCAGTTTAAGTGCAGCTTTGCTGCAGGCAATATTTTTCAGGAGATGACAGTGTTGACATTGATTCCTCAGGACCATTCTGCTCTGAGTTCTTAATTTCAACAAATTTATATCTGTAAATGGAGTTTGTGCCAAACCTTACAAAGTTATAGAGCGAGATAAGAACAACTTTGACAAACTTCACCAAAAGCTCCTCCAGACTTTGTGACGATTATCGTTTAGAATGCTTAAATAATTTAAAATCAGAAATATTGTACTTTATTAACTTAGTTTTGGATAGTTGCAAGGCTCAAAATAGTTGTATTATTATGTATGAAAAGCATGCATTTTTTGATGATATTTTTTATCCCATTTAGATAGCTTAACAAGATGGTCACACTCTGATTGCTATATCAGCTAATTTTGGATTCAAGCTCCCAACACGGGAATTAAACAGACAAAGTAAGCTGATAAGTTGGCACAGTACTGTGAGTGCGGTATTGTCAGAGGTATCGTCTTTAGGACGAAATGTCAAACTTCAATTGAAATTCATCTGCCTGTTCCAGTGAATTGAACATTAGTCAAGGCACTATTTTAGGGACAACAAGGTGTAGAGCTGGATGGACACAGCAGGCCAAGCAGCATCAGAGGAGCAGGAAGGCTGACGTTTCGGGCCTAGACCCCCCC
>NC_063347.1:34182953-34208186 GCF_021869965.1 Rhincodon typus
CCCCCCCCCATTTCTGAAGAAGGGTCTAGGCCCGAAAAGTCAGCCTTCCTGCTCCTCTGATGCTGCTTGGCCTGCTGTGTTCATCCAGCTCTATACCTTGTTATCTCAGATTCTCCAGCATCTGCAGTTCCTACTATCTCTGAAACTATTTTAGGGACACTCAGTTCTCCCAGTACCTCATAAAATCTTTATCCTGTGATTGCCACTCTGAATAAATTTATTGGTTAATTGTCTCTGAAATAACTGCACAGAGGCTGGTATTCCATCATCAAGTCACCCTTTATTTACATGTGCACAGTACACTGGCTCTGACCAGCTATCTTAGAGCCAGTCCCTAGAATGAGGAGATGCTCTGAATCACCTGTTAATGTCTATCAGTCAGGGCTCCCTGATTGGCCCAGTTTAACAGCCCCAGTTGAGGATCTCATAGTCAATGAGATTCACCTGGCCAACCTTGTGCCAATCACTGCAATCTCCTTTATTGTTTCTAGAACCTGACTGAGCAGAGATTGCCTGCTGTTTGCCTGCATAACAGGAGTAAACACATGATCAATTAATTGATAAATGCTTTATGTCAGCAGCACTTAAAGGAGCACCAATTCATTTGGCTTGTGAGCAATTGTCAAATTAAGTCCCAAGAACTGCAAGTCCAAAAACATTGTAAGCTTCACAATGAAATATTCTCACAAAGAAGTCCTAGCTAGTGACAATGGAAAACCTTAGCATTCCAATATTGCTCTCACCCTCAGCACCTTTCCTGCGGGTAGGAGGTGGAGATCCCAGAGCATTCCCGGTTATTCCTTCTCATCCTGGCTAGTCACTTCCTATCACCCTTCTATCCTTCTCACGTTTATAGAGTGACAGAAAAAACAGTTTGGGTTTATGGACAAGCTCATAATTATCAGTGATCTCAGCTGCTTTTCAGACCGTTGATTCTCTTTTGATTCTCTGTGTGGGTTATTACCAATGGAGGGGTGAATATTTAAATTCTTCCAGGAGAATTATTTTCTTAGGGGTCCCTCGCATTGCCTAAACTTTTATTGCCCACGTATATGATCAAAGTTAATTTACTTTATCCTTTCGAATTCTATATACAGTCTGCTTAGTCTACTTCTGGACATTCTGAAATTTCTGCCTGTAAGCTTCAGGACTAAGTCATCAATACAGAGACTAACCTTTTTTTGCAATCCCATAATCTGTTGTAGCCTCTTCAGGAAGCATGGTTTAACCTTCATCGGTTCTGTTAGTCAGCCTGCTTTGCATGAGTTGAGGTTTCTTTTGCTGACCTTACCTGCTTAGATATCTTTTCAAAGGAAACAAGGACTTCCTTCCCAACATTTTTTTTAAACTTTAGAAGGGGTTGCACAAATTGAAACACTTCACTACTGGGTCCCAGTTTTGGAGTCTAATCTTTCCTTGCCTGAATTTTCACTGGAGTCAAAACTCTCTTTTTTTCTAACTTCTAGCAGCTGAAGCCTTTTCCTTTTCTTTCTCCTTGTCTCCTGCCTCTCTTATATTTCCCTTTGCAATTCTAGTTCCAACTTCTTAAATGTTCTTTTCTTTTTTTCTCTCTCTGAAGTGCATCTTTCTCTTGCTGATATGTGCTGCCCTTTTCTTGTTCCTCACTCATTTCAATCTTCAGCTTTTGGACACAAGTTTCAGATGATCAGACTTCCTAGCCTTTGGTCTAGTGTCTAAACTCAAGCAGTCTGCTATATTCACCAGTAGTGCAATAGTCAATTGCTTTAAAGTTGCATAATTTAATGCACAAATTCACTTGTGTCCAAAGCAGCCATTTCAGTAGAATAAGCTTTCTTTAATGCACAAAAAACTGATATCTTTCCTTTTATCCTTTTGTGATTATTAATTCCAACATTATTTTCATTGTTTTTAACCTGAATAAAGTGAAATGAAAAGAAATCTGTATGACCATTATGTTGTTTTCAGGTTCTATAATTATTTAATGATTTTTCATTCCTAGATGAAGTGCAGACTGATTTTTTTTTCAGACTGAACTATAATGGGCTATATGAGATTTAGTTTCATCATTATCTATTAAGACTGACACCATATTCAATTCACAGATAATAATTGTTTTGTCAAAAAGGTAAAATTAGCCATCTACAGAATGTAATCAATTTGCATAGCAACCAGGCTAAACCACAAAACAATCTGTAATGATTAACAATAGAGGGGAGTCACTCTCACGCAATCACTGAGAGAAATATTCCCAGAAATCTCTTGTATTAAATTTGAATTCCTGGTAGACAAGGACAAAAACTTGAGTATGATTGTTAAACAATCTTTGTAAGTGTCTATGCAATAAGAACTGTTACCAATTGTGCAAATCAGGATCTAGAATGTACTTCATGTTTTAGGTGACAAACAAAAACTTATTTGAACTCCCTTAATTAAATATTGAAGGTGTATTGTGTCCAATGAATGATTCTTAGAAAGACATTTGGGTTCCAAAACAAAGCCAGAGGAGAGTGGATTCTCAATTCTTTCCCCCATCTCCTTTAAAATAGCAGTTGAATCAGTTGATTTTCTTTAGCTTCAGATTCTAACAACTGGAAAAACTGCTATGGGTAACTTTTACTAAAAACTGTAAAATGTTAAAGTTTTATTTTGACCTTCAGTAGCATGCTGGCTTCAGTCAGGATGAGGTTTGTGCTCAAGAATGAGGTTAAATTCAAAAAGTGGAATGACTCTCAACAAATATTGTAACGCGTGACAGGGAGCAGCTGAGCAGGACCGCGATCACTAAATTTGCTGGTTTGTGTTCATTAATATCTATCAACTGTAGTAATCCTTCCTATAGGGAAATTCACACTGCTACTGTCAGATAATTCACACATTTATTTGCATAAAAATAAACATGGATACATTAGAGATGAGAATACTAAGAGAACTGATTAGGGAGATCCTGAAATTTAAATCTTTAAATGGAAAATTATTGACACCATTTTTTTTATTGAAAAAGAATTGGAGAAGTAAGTTGATTTAAATCTTTAAAATTAAGTGCAGATTGCATAAGGTGTACATACTTAAATTGTGGTACCAATGCAAAAAAATGCCAAACCTTCAGGGATCAGATTAATACACTGTGAGTTCGAAGAATGGATTGTGTGTACCATTGTTACGGTGGTGTTTAGAGTGGAGTTTTGTTTTAACTGCAGCTACATAAAGAGTTGCACCTTTTGAAAAGGGTTCTATTTAGTGGTAGGATGACCATGCCTGAGGAAAACCTAAAGTTCTTTAGCTCATAACATTCTGATTGGCGTAAAGTTTCGAACAAATAATAGAATAAAAATAGCACAGGATATTGAGAATAAAAAAGAAATCTTTCGATAAGTGACTTATTGTTGAAGGATCCAAGAGCTTTCATTCCATTTGATGTATGATAATGAAAAGAAGGCTCTGCAAGAGTGAATATACTTCATGAAAATGGTCCATTCACCCCTTTGAGATCAACTGCTGTATGTCAGTATTCCATACGAACCAGTCGAACAGTTTAGCTTTACAAATCAAATAGGTCAGAACGTGTATTACTCTATGACTCTGTCTGTTCTCTCCTCTCTTGCTTTCCTCTCAGTATATGCACAATTTTGGGGAATTTTGTGGAATATAACATTCTCAACTAATTTTAAAAGCTTAATTTAACTTTCCAAAGTGTGTGGAGGGAAGAAATTATTTGGGAGTCTTATAGCACTATTTGAGTTAGGAAAAGAATTCTGTGATAGCAGAAGATCCAACCATTATTGTTACTTGCATCGTCGAATACAGATATAAATAAATGTGTCACTGACTTCATAAAAATATATTGCCAAAGATCAATTAGCTCACTCACCATTTGTATTAAGAATTTAACGAGAAACAATTATTTCTCTAGTTTCAGGTGAGAATTCATCTGCTTTCTCTCCCTATCTCCGTTACTTTCTATTGTGTTTTGCAATGCGTCACACTAAATTGATCCCTAGTTAGTTACTAAAAATTAATTTCAAGTTAATTTAATATTCAAACTGCTACTACAAACATTAGATGGCATACCAATAATTGATAATTTATATAAACCTACTATTGTATGGTCATTTTACCTCTGGGTGAACTGCTATCCTTCATGTGTAAGCATTTTTGTATATTTGACTTATGTCAGAAAATGTTATATGTTATTACTTAAAATGGAGGGAAATTGAAAACAAATAAATCAATGAACTATGACTGATTTACTTTATGCCCACTAACTTGGCAGATATCATTGTTGGAAACAAAGCACTTTCTCCAAGATCATTATGGTTCTTCCAGAGCAGTTATAGCACATGACAGGATTGGAGAGGGATGGGGAAGAACAAAGAAAAACATTTTCATTGTTTCTTACTTTGCTTCAACCTTAGACTCAAAGGAGCACTTTCACTGCAGCAGCTGACATATCCATTTCTCATATCAGCTTTCCTTGTGTAGTCCAAAATGGAAGAATAGGAATAAATAAATAAACTCATAATAAAGGACATATGAAGCTCCAAATGAAAAGGCAGCAGTCAGTAATCATTCTTGACTCTTTCTGGAAACAGTTTGCTTTATCCATCCTATTAATCATTCAAAAATTCTATATGCTTCTATGACTTTGCTACAAAAAAATACAAATCTAATTTAAAAAAAAACATTTTTGTCCAAATATCAGTAGGAGGGTTTATTGCCATGAGATCTAGTGAGCTTTCTCACTGTATCTTACCAAACTTGTCTCATTAATTACCTGCCCCGCCCTTATTGTGCCTTCTTATCTGATTCTAGCCCAATCTAACCATATGCCATTCCCAGAACAATGCACCGCTCAGTAGACATATACCAAAAGACCAGAATTCCTGTTGCCTACGTCATGTTTGAAAAGCCACTCTACACCAAGAAAAGTGTTGACAATCCAGCATTGCCCATCATCAGCAATGCAATGGCACAGCAACTACAAAGCCACACTCCTCACGGCAGATGGCTGACACTCCTTCGCAAATACGACCCCATCGCTCACCCGCATCACTGCTTACCCAGCAGGCCACACGGTTTACTCTGTATGTAGCTACACCCTGTCTGTATACTCTTTTTAAGTCACTGCTAGTCTGTCCTCATCATCCACTGGAGACCTACGCCATTGTCCATTATGGGAACATCATAAACAGGAAAACAATCAGACAGTTCCAAAGATGAGCCTTTTTTTACACACACCAAAAGTGAACAGAAATAAAATGAATAGAGGCTGCAGTTCATACCCACACTAGAAACCAAATGATGCCCAAAGACTATCTAACTGCACACAGCTCTCATGCAGCACCCAACGCTGCTGAGATCGTTCATGCAAGGATGTTGCCAGGATTTGACGGGTTGAGCTATAGGGGGAGGCTGAATAGGCTGGGGTTATTTTCTCTGGAGCACAGGAGATGGGGGTGGGGGTGGGGGAGAGGGGGGGGGGGACCTTACAGAAGTTGATAAAATCATGAAGGGAATGGATAGGGTGAATTGTCAAGGCCTTTTCCCCAGGGTGGGGGAGCCCGAAACTGGAGAGCATAGTTTAAGGTAAGAGTGGAAAGATTTAAAAGGGACCTAAGGGGCAACTTTTTCATGCAGAGGGTGGTGCATGTGTGGAATGAGCTGCCAGAAGAAGTGGTGGAGGCTGGTACAATTACAGCACTTAAAAGGCATCTGGATGGGTACATGAATAGGAAGAGTTTAGAGGGCTATGGGCCAAATGCTGACAAATAGGACTAGATTAATTTAGGATATCTAGTTGGCATGGATGAGTTGGACCAAAGGTTCTGTTTCCGAGCTATACAGCTCCATGACTCTATGTCTCTAGCTTTCTCCACCTCACTATCCTCATTCTTTAGCTCAGTGCAGTCGGTTTGCCAATTCTTCAGCATCCAGCACATCGCTTTGTTGCCTGCTCCAGTCGTGCAGACCACAGAATGCTAAGATGATGCAGTACACCTTTTCTCTACTGTACTGGAGGATCCACTCCCTGGTCTAGTCTAAGCAGCAGAACTTGATCTTCAGCAGCCCTTTCCTCTGTTCCACCATGACCCTTGTTGTAGCTTGAGCAGTGACCTGGTGAAGGTACCGCACTGGCTGAGTCACCAACACATTACATCAAAAAGGGAGTGCCTGCTGCACTCTGATCATCCTAGACCCACATTAACCATTCAACTTGTCATTGCATTAAATACAATCATTTGTTGTACTCACATGATGAAGAGTTGTTCCCTTTCTCTACACAGTATTTTTGAAAGTTGCACAAGTGATGGGATGTTTCTGGCCACCATTCAGAGAAGCAAAGGGTCTTACAGCTAGAGAGGCTGCAGTCGCTGCTGGTAGTTACCTCATCCATAAGCTTAGCAGCTCTTTCAGAATCAATGACGTGATGGGAGAAGAGAGTTGGGTAAAAAGGGAGCCACAACTGGGCAGGGGAAGGGAGTGCAATTGAGGGTGAGGTGACTCCACCCCAAATCTAAAAGGAGGTTGGCATGCTCCAATATGAAAAAACAGGCCATTCCAATCCAGTATGGAGCTGGAGGAACGCAGCAGGCCAGGCAGCATGAGAGGAGCAGGAGAGCTGACGTTTTGGATCGGGACCCCTCTTCAGAAGGGTTTAACGGTCCTGACCCGAAATGTCAGCACTCCTGCTCCTCTGATGCTGCCTGGCCTGCTGTGTTCCTCCAGCTCCACACTGTGTTATCTCTGACTCCAGCATCGGGCAGTTCTCACTATCTCATTCCAAGCCAGAATGCTAGAGCTTAAATGGGAAGCTGTACGAATGACATACATTCCCCAGACCACTCCTGGGAGACATACCCAGCAGGGCGTGCAGTAGAACCCACAGAGACCCTTCATACAGAATTTAGTCACTTGGGTAAGTTTCCCCCAAGCAAACTTTCTGAAAGCTACAGAGAAGAGTGTCCCCATACGCTTCCCAGAGACACAGGGACAAGTCCATCCCTAAAGTCGGGGAAGTTTCTATCCCCAAGCCTGCTCTGAAAGGTGGGTGAAGAGTGCATGTCTGGTCCCCCCATCAGATTCACCGACATTGTGTTTTAGATTCAGGTCCTACAATGATAGAAAATGTCCCTGAGCTATCAAATAGCAGGGATTGACCTTATACTCAGGAAGGATATGGACACACATAAGTTATAGTAATCCCAAACGACCCAGACCAGACAGACACTGCAATGGAGAGCAAGCAGTTGCAGAAATTGAGGGGCGATCTTTTGGAGGTTAATAGAATCATTAGGGGCAAAGATAAGGTGATTAGCAAAAATCTTTTCCCTAGGGTGAGGGTGTTCAAAAACAGGGGGCATATTTTTAAGGTGAGAGGAGAGAGATTTAACAGGGATCTGAAGGGCAACATTTTCATACCGAGGGTGGTTCATATGTGGAATGAACTGCCAGAGGAAGTGGTAGATGCAGGTACAGTTACAACATTTAAAAGACATTTAGACAGGTACGTGAACAGGAAAAGTTTAGAGGGACATGGGTCAAACGCAGCCAGATGGCACTAGTTTAGTTTGGGAAACTTAGTCAGCATGGACGAGTTGGACAAAGGGTCTGTTTCCGTGCTGTATGACTTTATGGCTCACAAATCATGGAATGCCAAGCTAGATTAGATCAAAGTAAATAGGGTCAAGAGTGGTTGCAGAGGAAATATGTGGGCAAAAAGTGACCATCGATCAAAAGAAGGGGAATGCCTCAGAATGTACCACTTCAGCAAGGCTCTACAATGGTGCAGAAAGCTGGACCAGGTTCAGAGGCCGCAGCAGGGAACCAAAAGGATTCGGATAATGAGTTAAATCCTCAGAAATTCAAAGGGTTGAACTCAGACCGAAAAAAGATAGAGTCAAAAGACAGTCAATGTACTGTGGCAGAGACTTTTTTCTGAACTCATTCATGGGATGTGGGTGCCTCCAGGTGGGCTAGCAATTATTCCCCATTCCTAATTGTCCCTTAATCTGAATGGCTTGCTAGGGCCATTTCAGATGACAGTTAAGAGTGAATCGTGTAGCTGTGAGTTTGGGATCATAAGTTGGCCAGACCAGGTAAGGATGACAGATTTCCTTTCTTAAAGGGGCAAGAGTGAACCAGATTTTTTTTTTTAACGACAACTGACTATGGTTACAAGTCACCAACAGGCCAGCTTTTAATTTCAGCTTTTTACCAAATTAAAATTAAGCCAGCTCCCACGGCGGGATCCAAACCTACATCCTAGATGGCTCTGGATTAGTGTCCCAGTGATATTACTACAAAGGCACTGCCTCCCTGCAGATTAGGAGAGATACAGCCAAAACATGACTATTGGAGATATTCTATCCAGAATTAACTAGGGACTCAGAAAATTTCCAAACCAGTGTTAAGTCAGGCTAACCAAAACCTCCATCCATGTGAACAAGATGGTAGTGAGACAGTCATCTCACTTGGTTTAAAAGTCACACTGCAGCAGAGCAGTGACTGACAGCCACCTGAGGGCAGTAATGCTCCAACAGAAATGGTCTTGAACAAACCCTCAGGGCCCCAGGAAAGGGAAAGTTAATCCTCTTGTAGTTCCACCCCCTTAACAACTATCTCTTGCATAGTTCAATGGTCACTATTTCTGAACTAAACACAGAACTCCCTGAGGCTATGGTTTGCAACCTTTGTCAGCCTCAGCCCTGCAATGAAATTTTGCAAGAGCCAGAGGGACCCACATTTATAGGATCTTGACACCAAAACAAATCCCCCTACTATCACTCCAGGCATGCATCTTGTCAGGGAAGCCAACATTAGATTGCATCAAATGACTTACGTGACAATATTCAGTGTGAATGTGAGAAAAAATTTAAAAATTAGTCATTTCTATGATATTTGGAAGAATGTAATGCTCAGACAATAAGAAGACAGAAACTTTTTTCTTAAAAGAATATATTATCATGTTTCTTTTTTTTTCAAAATGGACTATTGCCAGATTTTAAAATGGTTCCTTTCAAGCACAGTCTGAATTCAGAAAATTTAAGCAATTGCTAGGCCAAAAATGATTTCATTACCTCATAGAATGTGGCACTCCTTACATTGTATGAATATTCCATTCAAGGCAACACAAAAGATTAATAGATGGGATACTACCTTGGCCATACCTGAACAAAAATGACCGTCAAAATCCATTATTGCTAACTTGGTGTTCCCACATACTTAAGCTATAAAACATAATGGTTTCTAATGAGGAGACATTAAATCCACCTTATTAGCTGAATGTCTCAATTAATGACCCAGTCACACGACTGACATTACCAGTCTTTCTGAATCACTGTTTAATTACATAGTTTTGACTTTTGTTCATCAGTTTGCTTGTAACATCAGAAGTGTAAGCAACTCCAGGCTTAGCTAAACACCTGCTGCTCTGATTTCAATATCTCTCAAATGTTTGAGTCAAAAGAAACCTGCAAAGTGAACCAATTCGCAGCCTACAATCACTACACCTTCTCTAGCAATTCAGCTATGCCTGAGCTCCTGAGACATTTGGACACAGTCAACTATTAAGAACCTCACCGCATATCAACTTACTGGACTCTTTAATTCAAGTGAACTAATCCTGATATCTTTGACTATAAGTAATTTGTAAACCGTAAACTACATTTCCTTTTACATAAAATATTACGTAGGTTCTAGTGAAAATAGCCAAAGGACTCCAATAAACATATTTCTCCCGCAAAAGTACAAAGAAACAATATATGTAGATCAGACATCAAGCCAATCAAGAAATTGCATTAGAAACATAGGCTTATGATACATTCATTTTCTCAGTCCATACATACCCATAACTCATTAGTGGAAATATTGCCAGTAACTTGAAATCATAGGAACTATTTTCACAATGATTAATGAAATTAATCTTGAAAATTAGAGTTAATTCACTGAGCTCCTTTTAAAAGCAGTTAGCTGAGTACCTGGCAAGTGTGGGCTTCAAGGTCATATGTGTGCCATAATGATTAACCTAATCTCGAACAGTTGTGGTCAGTTATTCAGTGCACAGGGACTAATTTTAAAATCAGCGTTAAAACAATGGTAACACGATTCAGAATGAACCATACTGCCCCATTAATGTTGATGCTTCAGGTACTATCATTTTTATTAAGAAATTAGGATCCTGGTTGTCATTTTACAGGTCATGGGACACACATGCTCCACACTGCATCTATGCTTTGAGAGGTCTAAGGAGTATTGCATAAAGGGATTGTCGTAATAGACATTTTGAAAGCCACTTGGTTTTTGTGGACTGAGAGGTATATGAGTATTCCTCCTGATTTCAAGCAATAATGCAGGCTGCAGTGAATCTGGGCTTAACCATTCAAATTTGCTTCATCACGCTTTCAAGGCCTATCTGGAAACTGGCTTGGCATCACAGTAGGACAGAATTCTTCTGGATTCAAAAGGCAAGTTTTATTAATTTGCTAATTTGCTGCCAGTCCAAGCTTCAAAATAATACTCACCTCTTTATTTCTAAAACATCCAGACACTTGTGAAGCTCTGTGATTTGGTGACCCTATTTTTAAAAGCTCCTCAATAAATCTTGAAAGAATTTATTTTTGTTTGGAATTATTGTAAATTCCGTCATCATTTTCCAACCAGATGATTTACGTATGGAGTCAGGAGGCATGGCTAAAGTATTAAATGAGGAAGAAGATACTGGCAAAGTCATAGTGAAAAAGGTGGTAGGTGATGAGACACTGAGTGGTTTAAGAGGAGATACTAGAAAGGCTGTCTATTTAAAGTAAATGAACAACCAGGACTTGATAAGATGCATCCAAAGATACTGGAGGAAGTATGAATGGAAATTGCAGAAAACTAGCAACAATTTTCCAACCCTCCTTAAAACAGGAGTGTTGCCACAGGACTGAAAAATTGAATATGTTACATCATGTTTGAAGAAGGTTTAACTTAGGAACTAGACAGCTTTCAGAAACCACAGGCAGAATATTTGCCACAAAGCACAAAGACAGTCCAAGATCTCATTGGCTACACAAGGGCATGAAATTGAATTTCTCTCACTTTGAACTATAGGTATTCACTGCAGAATCACAGAATTGTCACAGTGAAGAAGGAATCCATTTGACTCATTGCACGTGCACTAGCTCTTCAAACTAACATTATTACTTCATGCTAATCTCCTGCTTTTTCCCTATATCCTTACATACAATTGCTATCCAAATAATCATCCAACGCTCTTCATGTGAGAAACATGTTGTTCTCTGCAATACTGACTTTCTGGAATAATGCATGGCTAGGGGGGACCAAGGCATCAGTAATCATACAGCATTTACAAGCTTTTACTATATTTGTGTAACATGGTCTGTGCTACACTCATTGGAATAAGGTTCCCAGGTCAAAGTTCCATGTAATAGCATTCCATAGCCCTTTTAGTCAGAGTTCTCCTTGTCCCATTGTTTTAAGGACCGTACTAAACTAACATTTGTGAGTGATGCAAATGCTAAGTGTTCATATTACTAAGGACCTGTTCTGATTATTGGAGGAAGGGTCACTGGACCCGAAACGTTAACTCTGTTTTCTCCTTCACAGATGCTGCCAGACCTGCTGGGCTTTTCCAGCAACTTTGTTTTTGTTCCTGATTATTATATCCCCCATGTGGTTTCGTTGGAATTGTCATTGGAATTGTCACCAATGGAACCAGCCGCAGCAGAAGATATTGTCCTTATTAGGGTGAAGTAATGAAGACCCAGAGAAATTGAAAAGAAACAGATGCTCCAACAAACTTAGGATCACCATTCCAGCAGGTACTGTGCACCCTCTACACAAAGATATCACTGCTGAAGTTCCCCTCAAGATGTACAAGGAGGTACAGGAAGCCCAGAGTCTATTGTCGTTGATGCCATTCCCACCTGATGAGCAAGGCACAGTGTTGCTGCAGACTAAGGATGTCCTTGGGCGCTGTCACAGAACTGTGCCAACTGCAAGAGCAGGACATTCTATCCCTGTGCCATCAAGTTGGCACTAAACTTAATCAACTGGCTGCTTTTAAGGAACCACTGGCAAACTCTGTGGGATCTCATGACCAAGTCTGTCACTGGTGCAATTTGTGCCAGATCACAGCACTACATCTCATTTTCCTAGACCTTAACTTTGGCAATATAGTTGGCTTCCCCCAGGTAGAAGGTGCCATAGACTGCACACAAATTGCATTGAAAGCATCAATATCATAATGCACGTGACTTCATCAATAAAAAAGGTTCCACTACATTAGTGCACATCTGTGATTACTGGTACCATTTCTGAGAGATCTGAGCCAGGTACCCCCGGGAGGTGCTGCAATTCCTATATCCTAGAGAACTCTAATATTCCAGCTTTGATTCAAGGGCCAGGTGCCTTACAAAGATGTTTCCAAGAGGTAAGGGCTGTCTCTGCAACCACAGCCATCAACCCCTTGGCTGAGGTCAAGCCTGGATACAATACTGCCGACTTATTGATGAGGGCCACTGTGGCACAGACAATAAGTATGCTGGAGATATACTTCCAGAGCTTGGATCGTTTGTGGGGGTGGATGGCTGTCCTTGCAGTCCAAACCAGACTGAGAACATACAGCAACTGTTTGCTTTTCAATCAATGAGCTTACAGACAATGAGTGAATGTGCCACAGAATCCTATCTTGGTATGTTCCACACATCTGGGGCAGGCACTGTGGGGATGTGATAGACTCTGAAGAGCTGGGAGAATGACAGCTGTCTTCTAAGAGAGAAGGTGAGGACATTGAGCATCACCTTCTACACACAGCATCTACAACATCAAGTGAGACAAGCCTGACAAGGTTTAATTGACGCCTGGTTCCAGCCAGTGATCACTCGTTGACTGTAAGCTTATTGATTGAAAAGCAAACAGTCGCTGTATGTGCCCAGAGGCAAATGCAGCTTTTCTTTGTTTTCTTTACGACATTTGCTTTGCCTGTGGCTAAATAAAAGTGAATATATTTGACCGTTTGGAGGCTTTCCTATATGTGCTGGTCCCACATTAAACAATCAGAAAATGTTAGGCTATGCTGTACATTGGGAAAAAGGTAGCACTCACTTAAACAGGATTCTAGGATGGGATAATGTTCTGAATAGGTATCCTGTATAGCTAAGCTCTTAAATAGGAAAACATTTATGAATGTGCACTTGTATTTGCAATGAAGTGTCAGCAGTGCCATCTGTATGCCCTGAGAAGCATTCGTTTTTGGTTCCACTCCAACCATGTTCATTGTGAAGGGCAGTTTCTGACTGACAGGACTTGATTGGGAGAACTGCAGGGCTTTAAAAATGATGCTGGCATCGGGGATCCTGGAAGGTCCCATCAGTGGCAAGTACTTCTGCTTGTGGTGAAAGAAAAGATAGGATGGATAGAGTGCCAGAGATGTGTTGTGCATAGCTAATCAGAGATAGTAGGAACTGCAGATGCTGGAGAATCTGAGACAACAAGGTGCAGGGCTGGATGAACACTGCAGGCCAAGCAGCATCATAGGAGCAGAGAGGCTGACGTTTCGGGCCTAGACCCTTCATCAGAAAAGGGGGAGGGGAAGGGGGTTTTGAAATAAATAGGGAGAGAGTGGGAGGCGGATAGGAGGGATAGAGGAGAGGATAGGTGGAGAGGAAACAAACAGGTCGAAGAGGCGGGGATGGGGCCAGGAAAGGTGAGTGTAGGTAGGGAGTTAGGAAGGGGATAGGTCAGTCCAGGGAGGACAGACAGGTCAAGGGGGTGGGATGAGGTTGGTCGGTAGGAGATGGAGGTGCGGCTTGGGGTGGGAGGAGGGGATAGGTGGGAGGAAGAACAGGTTAGGGAGGCAGGGACGAGTTGGACTGGTTTTGGGATGCGGTGGGGGGAGGGGAGATTTTGAAACTTGTGAAATCCACATTGATACCATTGGGCTGCAGGGTTCCCAAGCGGAATATGAGTTGCTGTTCCTGCAACCTTCGGGTGGCATCATTGTGGCACTGCAGGAGGCCCAGGATGGACATGTCGTCTGAGGAATGGGAGGGGGAGTTGAAATGGTTCGCGACTGGGAGGTGCAGTTGTTTGTTGCGAACCGAGCGTAAGTGTTCTGCAAAGCGGTCCCCGAGTCTCCGCTTGGTTTCACCGATGTAGAGGAAGCCACACCGGGTACAGCGGATGCAGTATACCACATTGGCAGATGTGCAGGTGAACATCTGCTTGATGTGGAAAGTCTTCTTGGGGCCTGGGATGGGGGTGAGGGAGGAGGTATGGCGGCAGGTGTAGCACTTCCTGCGGTTGCAGGGAAAAGTGCCGGGTGTGGTGGAGCTGGAGGGGAGTGTGGAGCGGACAAGGGAGTCACGGAGAGAGTTGTCCCTCCGGAAAGCAGATAAAGGTGGGGAGGGAAAGATGTCTTTGGTGGTGGGGTCGGATTGCAGATGGCGGAAGTGTCGGAGGATGATGCGTTGGATCTGGAGGTTGGTGGGGTGGTCTCATAGCTAATCAGGCAAGTTTTGGAAAATAGCCTGAGAAATCTTGCTGGAACTCATGTGGATCAACTTGCCATGAAATTCACCAAAGTTGACACCTAGTCAATTTCTGGCAAAACTCACTCTGAGAATCTGGAACAAAACTAAAATCTCTTGGGCAAGTGAGAATTAGTTAAAGAAAGCCAGTATGGATTTGTTCAAGGCAAATTGTGTTAAATTAACTACACTAAGTTCTAATGGAGAGGGTTGGTGAGAGCAATGTGGCTGATATGGTGTTTATGGACTTCCAGAAGTATTTGCTAAAGTGCCACACAGCAGACGGAAGTAGTAAGAATAAGAAGTTGACTGAGTGACAAGAAACAGAGAGTAATGGTGGAGTTGTTTTTTGGACTTCCTATCAATGCAACCATAAAGTTTTTTGGACATAAGGAAAATACAGAGGGGTTTCCCCAGGGCCGATATAACTACTGTTTCTCTTGTTCTACATTAATGGCATAGATTTGGGCTCTCAGGACACAATGCCAAATTTGCAGGTGACACAAGACTTGATAATAGACAAAAATAGAAATTACTGGAAAAACTCGGCAAGTCTGGCAGCATCTGTGGAGTAAAATCGGAGTTAACATTTCGGGTCAAGTGATTCTTCCTCAGAACTGATGGTAACTAGGAAAATGTCAGCTTATATGCAGGAGACAGGGTGGGGCACTGGGATAAGGAGTCAATGATAGGTGGAGATAGAGCCCAAAGAGAGAGAACGGTTAAACAGACAAAGGAGTGTATAATGATCTGGCTAGGAGGGTGAATAGCTATTCATGGGGACTGTTAATGGCTAACAATGGGTGGTGTGTCATGGTGGACTGTGTGACAACAAGGCCTGGTTTGTGGGGGTTGGAATAAGGACATGGGAGAGCTCAAGCCCTAAAGTTGTTAAACACCATATTGAGTCCAGAAGGCTGCAGGGTCCCCAAGCAGAAAATGAGGTGCTGTTTTTCCAGCTTGCACTGAGCTTTGCTGGAGACCTGCAGCAAGCCTGAGGCAGAGATGTTGGCCAGGGAATAGGGTGGTGTGGCAGGCAACTGGAAGTTCAGGGTCTTTTTACAGACAGAATGCAGGTGTTCTGTGAAGTGGTCACCCAGTCTATGCTTCATTTACCCAGTGTAGAGGAGACCACATTACCAGCAGCAAATGCAGTTGACTGTGTGAAGTGCTTCACCTGGAGGGTGTGTTTGGTCCCTTGGATACTGGGGAAAGAGGAGGTAAATGGATAGGTATTAGGCGGTTGCAGTGGAAGGTGCCGTGAAACTGTGACGGGGTGTTGGGAGTGAAGGAAGAGTGGACCAGAGTGTCCCAGAGGGAACAGTCCCTGTAGAAGGCTGACAAGGGAGGGGAGAGGAATATGTGTCTGGCGGTAGCATCCCGCTGGAGGTGGCGGAAATGGCGGCTAATGATCCTCTGGATGAGGATGCTAGTGGGATGATAGGTAAGGACAAGGGGGATCCTTTCAATGTTGCCGGAAAAAAGAGAGGGGGTGAGGGCTGAAGTGTGGGAGATGGGTCAGACCCCGTTGAGGGCCCTGTCAACCATGGTGCTGGGTATCCGGTTGAGGAAGAATGTGGACATTTCGGAGGCTCTCTTGTCGAAGTTGGCATCATCAGAACAAATGCAATGGAGACAGAGGAACTGGGAGAATGAAATAGAGTCTTTACAGGAAGCAGGGTGTGAGGATGTATATGCCAGGTGACTATGTGAGTCAGTGTGTTTATAGTGGATATTGGGAGCTAGTCTATGCCTGGAAATGGAAACAGAGATGTCGAGGAAGGAAAGGGAGGAATCTGAGATGGACCAGGTGAAGGTGAGAGCACTGTAGAAATTGGAAGCAAAATTGATAAACTTTTCCAATTCTGGATGAGAAAGGGAGGCAGCACTGATGATATCATCCATATACTAGAGAAAGAATTGTGGGTGGGGACTGGAATAGGACCGGAACAAGGAAGGTTCCAAATACCCCACAAAGACACAGGCATAACTGGGGCCCATGTGTGTACCCATGGCCACCCCGCTGAAGAAAATGAGAGGAGTTAAAAGAAAAGACTTGGCAATATTGTTAACTATGATGAAGACTTCAAGAGGAAGAAGATTACATGAGAGGAGATTGCTGATTGATTGGCATTGCCCTCTCATACATTATAAATTTTGATTTACCGCTTAAATTGGTATTGTTGATTGTCCTGATGAGTATAAGGTGGAAAGCTTCACAAAATGTGTTGTTTTTCATTAATACCAAACTTCTACTACAGAATGCCTGTTTAAGGCAGAGATACATAAAATAGGGAAAATGAGCAGAGGCAATATGAACTTAACAACATCATTCTGAATCATGCAGGAGAAAGGCACACTGGAGATTTTGGCATTTAATTAAAAGAAAAATAGTGTAGATGCTGATAAGCTGAAATAAAGAAAAAATCAAAGTACCCAAGAAACACAGCAGCTCTGGCAGCATCTGTGAACAGAAAGATTGTTAATGTCTCAAGTCCAAAGAGTCTTGTTCAGAACCAAAGGGGGCTGGGAAATTTTGTTTTCTACGGTATTAACAGGAGGAGGGAGTGAAAGACATCGTGAGTGTGCTCAGAGCAAAAAAGAGGGTGTGCTAATGATGATAATTGCTTCTTTACCACCATTAGCACTTCTTTTGTCTTTTGTTCTGGGCACCCTCACATGTGCCACAGACCTCCTCTGGTTATATTGGATAGGCAAGAATGGAACCAGTTGAGTTCCTCCCATTGTACGAGATTCAACAATTACTTATGTTCATGTTTTGAATGCAAGCATTCTCGACACTACAGGAATCTATCCATTCATCTTATTGATCCATGACTCATCTACTTGACATGCAAACTGTGATGTCACATCCTCGTTGTTGACAAATGACAAACTGGTTTGTCCTTTATAACAGGCCAGCTTTCTCTGCTGTCCATTCAGTTTGACTTATGGCTACATTACTAATCAGATGATGCACCTTGGATTCCAGATGTAAACCTATATCACAGTCTGCAGGGATGCATAGCGTATGCTGAATAGACAATGCTTCGATTTGAGAAATTAAGATTATTAGAAGATAACTAATGTATTTCCCCTCTTCATTTTACAACAGCAGCAGCATATTGAACATTTAAGAGGTCAGCCACTCCTTCCATTATTGTTTTTATACAGACTGAGCAGATGGATGTACCACATAATCATGGTTTGGGAAGCTACCAGATGTCATGGTCTGAACTTTGTGGTGAGGAAGATGACACTTTCACTATTATTATTATGCCATATGTCAGTCAGCAATTTCCAGAGATTGTACATGCACAATGAAATACAGGAAGTAGGAAGTTGCTGTCTAATTGCCAGGCTCATCCACAAGCTTTTTTATATTGGTATTTCACAGAAACATAGAATTACAGTATTGTTACAATGCAGAAGAAACATAAAAAAAGTAGGAATAGGCATTCAGCCTGGTCTATCATATTCAATATAATCATGGTTGATCATCCTATTTAGTACCTTGGTTCTTCCCATACCATTTAATCCCTTTAGCATTAGGAACCATATTTAACTTCTCCTTGGAACATATATGTGGCTTCGATGCTTTCTTTGGCAGAGGATTCCACAGGTTCAGCACTCTCAGTGTAAAGAATTTTCTCCTCTCAGTCATAAATGGCCTACTCGTATTCTTAAACTTTGACCCCAGTTCTGGACTCCCCAGTCATTGGGAATATCCTTCCAGCATTTACCTCGTCTAGTCCTTTTAGAATTTTATAGGTTTCTGAGACTCCCCTGTTCATTCTTCTAAACTCCAGTGAATACAATCCTAACTGATGCAGTCTCTCTTCATACATCCGTCCCTCCAACCCAGGAATTGTAGCCATAGACAGAACATCCATCTCCAGATAAAGAGATGAAAAAAGCAACAGTACTCCAGGTGTAGTCTCACCAAGGCCCTGTACAATTGCAGAAAGGCATCCCTGTTTCTATACTCAAGTTCTCTCCCTGCAGAGACCAACATACCATTTCCTTCTTCACTGTTTGCTGCACCTGCTGCTTGCTTTCAGTGAATGGTATACAAGAACACCCAGGTCTTGTTGCACTTCCCCCTTTCCCAATTGATTGACATTCAGATAATTGTCTACCTTCTTGTTTTTGCTACCAAAGTGGATAACTTTACATTTATGAGGTGTGCTAATGATGATAATTGCTTCTTTACCACCATTAGCACTCCTTTTGTCCAACCGCTGGGGAAGTCCACTACAAACCTTCCTCCAGACTGAAAAATATCCATGAGCCATTACTCTCTGCTTCCTATCATTCAGACAATTTTGTAGCTATGTTGTTACTGTCCCTTTTATTTAATGAGCTATAACTTTGCTCACACGTCTGTTGTGTGGTACTGCATCAATTGCCTTTTGGAAGTCCATGTACACCAGCTCAACTGTATTACATTCATCAACCCTCTCTGTTACCTCTTCAAAGAACTCCAGCAAATTAGCTAACTATGTCTTTCCCTTTAAAAAAAAGACAGTAAAATAAATGAGAGATGTATAGTTCTCTACTTAACCTAGCAGGCACCCACGAAAAACATCAGAAAAAGTTAGGGCTCATTTGTTCAAAAGTAATTGAATGCCGCATGAGAAAGAACGTTTTCTGTAATTTAATTTAATGAGTGTAGGGGTTCTTTTAATCAAATGTGCGGTACTGGTAATTGATTTGCATAAGCTTTTGTTTCATTCATATGGATTTTCAATATTGTTGGAGATAAAGTAAGTTTTCTTTCCCTCTGGTTCTTTTAATTCCCTCTTAATCACATCTATTTTCCCTGTCATTATTTTGCATTCTGTCGATGATGTTGTATTAAATTAAACTCTTCTTGGTAGAGATTGTCCATGACACAGTGTCAGTTCTTCAACCTGATTGTTTGAACAGGCTCAGCCCAAATTTCAGCTTCTGAGTCAGGAAATTCCTGATTTCACAAACCTAATTCATGGACCTATCAGAATTTTGCTCCTTGGTAGGTGGGTACTAACTGGAGCTGGGTCTACTGCCTCTGGAAACAATATGGAGTGTGGAGGCAGCTACAGGGGCTATTGAGTGCAGAGGTGGGCTGTTTAAAAAAACTCATTTTAATGCTCTTGCACTTTATCCTGGAAAAGAGTGGGCCCTCCAACCCTCCAAATCCTTCAACAAATACCCCCCATGCCCCATTTCCCCATCCACCTTCACAGCCTCTCAAACCTTCCCTGCCAAATTATTCCCTCTATGCATAGCCTGGAAACCTTCCATGCCAATGCATGAACCTTGGCAAACCCATCAGCCTTTACAGCCACATGTCAACCCATGCCACCACCCACCACCCACCACCCTTTCCCATTGCAGCCTCAATGCCAACTCACTCATACCAACCTTAAGCAAGCTATTAAGCAGATCATAGGGGGCATGCTGAGATGAAAGTTCTGAGAACCCATTACAAATGCACTTCATTAAAAAAACAAACATTCTCGTTGATAAAAGTCCATTCAATACATCATTTCAAGTACTTGATCTCACCTAAAACAAATATCTATGTTCATAACAACCTCACCAAAGACAGCTAAGCTTTTTATAGCCACACAGAATGTCCATGAAATTGTAACTTTAAGGTTCATTGTGATAGGTTTTGGAAGCAATCAAGCAGAAATAATTTTATAATGGTAGCCTTCAGGTTTACATCAACAAACATATATTGACGTTAGAAGTAGCCGGATTCTTTTCAACTGCAAACTTGTTGCTACTTTATTCAAAATTTAAAGGGCAGACTTGACATCTTGACAGTTCCACAGGTCTTATCATTTTTTGTGCACATTAATAGTAACAACCATAAAGAGGTACCTGATCTCTCCCACAATGATACCTTACCTTGCCAAATAACTTCAGTAGATTTAGAGCATTCCAACACATTCGGAAAGTTTATGAATCATGGTTCAGAAACTTGGTTGATTAGAAACATTTCTGTTTGAAGACAACTGGCAGAGATGCTTGGGAGGATTTAAACCAAAACGGGGTTGGGGACAGGGTTGGGGTTCCAGGGAGATAGTGAGAAAATTGATTAGTCTGAGACAGGTGCAGTTGGGAAAAGGAGCAAGTTAAACAGTCAGGACAGGCAGGAACAAAGCAGAGAATGAGGTAGGACTGATAAATTAAAATGCATTTATTTCAATGCAAAAGCCTTGACAGGTAAGTCAGATGAACTCAGGGCATGGTTGGGAACATGGGACTGGGATACCATAGCTATTACAGAGACATGGCTCAGGAATGGACAGGACTGGCAGCTTAATGTTCCAGGGTATAAATACGATAGGAAGGATAGAAAGGGGGGCAAGAGAGGAAGGGGGATGGCATTTTTGATTAGGAATAACATTATGGCTGTACTTAGGGAGGGTATTCCGGTATACATCCAAAGAAGTTATTTGGATGGAACTGAGAAATAAGAAAGTGTGATCACCTTGTTGGGATTGTACCATAGACCCTGCAATTGTCAGCAGGAAATTGAGAAGCAAATTTGTAACGAGATCTCAGTTATCTCTAAGAATAATAGGGTGGTAATGGTAGGGGATTTTAGCTTTCCAACCATAGACTAGGACCGCCATAGTGTTAAGGGCTTGGATGGAGAGGAATTTATTAAGAGTGTACAAGAACATTTTCTGATTCAGTATGTGGATGTGCCTACAAGAGAAGGAGCAAAGCTTGACCTACTCTTGGGAATTAGGGCAAAGCAGGTGACAGAGGAGTCAGTGGAGGAGCACTTCAGGGCCAGTAATCATAATTCTATTTGTTTCAAAACAGTGATGGATAAAGGTAGACCGGATTTAAAAGTTAAAATTCTAAATTGGAGGAAGGCCAATTTTGATGGAATTAGACCAGAACTTTCTAAAGTTGATTGGGGGTGGATATTCACAGGTAAAGGGATTGCAGGAAAATGAGAAGCCTACAAAATGAGATAAGAAAATCTAGAGACAGTATGTTTGTGTTAGGGTGAAGGACAGGGCTGGTAGGTATAGGGAATGCTGGGTGACTAGACAAATTGAGGTTTTGGTCAAGAAAAAGAAGCAAGCATATGTCAGGTATAGACAGCAGGTATCAAGTGAATCCCTAGAAGAGCATAAATGCAGTAGAAATATACTTAAGAGGGAAATCAGGAGGGCAAAAAGGGGACACGAGATTGCTTTGGCAAGTAGGAATAATGAGAATTCAAAGGGATTCTACAAATACATTAAGGACAAAAGAGTAACTAGGGAGAGAACAGGGCTCCTTAAAATCAGCAAGGCTGCCTATGTGCGGAACCACAGGACATGGGGGACATACTAAAGAGAGATATGGAAGCTAGGAAACTTTGTGAAATAAATAGTGACATCTTGAAAAATGTCCATATTACAGAGGAGAAGGTGCTGGACATTGTAAAACGCATAAAGGTGGATAAATCCCCGGGACCTGATCAGGTGTACCCGAGAGCTTTGTGGGAAGCTAGGGAAGTGATTGCTGGGCCCCTTGCTGAGATATTTGTCTCATTGATAGCCAGAGGACTGGATGATGGCTAATGTGGTGCCACTGTTTAAGAAGGGTGGTATGGAAAAGACAGGGAACTTTAGATGGTTGACCCTTACATCAGTGGTGGGCAAGTTGTTGGAGGGAATCCTTAGGAACAGGATTTACATGTATTTGGAAAGGCAAGGACTGATTCAGGATAGTCAACATGGCTTTCTGCATGGGAAATCGTGTCTCACTAACTTAACTGAGTTTTTCAAAGAGGTAATGAAGAGAATTGATGAAGACAGAGTGGTGGACGTGATCTATATGGATTTCAGTAAGGCATTCAACAAGGTTTCTCATGTTAGACTGGTTAGCAAGGTTGGATCATGTGGAATACAGGGACAATTAGCCATTTGGGTATAGAAATGGCTTGAAGGTTGGAGATAAAGGGTGGTGGTGGAGGGTTGCTTTTCAGACTGGAGGCCTGCGACTAGTGGTGTGCCACAGGATGGGTACTGGATCCACCGCTTTTTGTATTTTATGTAAATGATTTAGATGTGAATATAGGAGGAATGGTTAGTAAGTTTGCAGATGACACCAAAATTGGTGGTGTTGTGGACAGCCAAGAAGATTGCTTCAAAGTACAACAGGATCTTGATCAGATGGGCTGGCGGGCTGAGGAGTGGCAGATGGAGTTTAATTTAGATAAATGTGAGGCATTGCATTTGGGTAAGGTAAATCAGGGCAGGACTTATACACTTAATGGTAAGGTCCTGGGGAGTGTTGCTGAACAAAGAGGTCTTTGAGTGCAGGTTCATAGTTCCTTGAAAGTGGAGTCACAGATAGACAGGAAAGTGAAGAAGTGTTTGGTATGTTTGCCTTTATTGCTCAGTGCATTGAGTAAAGGAGTTGGGAGGTCATGTTGTGGCCGTACGGGATATTCATTAGGCCACGTTTGGAATACTGCATCAATTCTGGTCTCTCTGCCATGGTAAGAATATTGTGAAATTTGAGAGGATTCAGAAAAGATTTACAAGGATGTTGCCAGGGTTGGAGGGTTTGAGCTATAGGGAGAGGCTGAATCGGCTGGGTATTTTCTCTGGAGTGTCGAAGGCTGAGGGGTGACCTTGTTGAGGTTTATAAAATCATGAGGGGCATAGGTAGGGTGAATAGCCAAGGTCTTTTCCCCAGGGTAGTGCAGTCCAAAATTATATGGCATAAGTTTAAGGTGAGAGGGGGAAGGTTTAAAAAGGACTTAAAGGGCAACTGTTTCACGCAGAAGGTGTTGTGTGTATGGAAGGAGCTGCCAGAGGAGGTGGTGGAGGCTGGTACAATTACAACATTTAAATGGGTATATGAATAGGAAGGGTTTAGAGGGATACGGGCTAAATGCTGGCAAATGGGACTAGATTAATTTAGGATATCTGGTCAGCATGGATGAGTTGGACCAAAGGGTCTGTTTCTGCGCTGTACAGCTCTCTGACTCTATGACTCTATAACTACACTTTCGTATGTGCCTCTGCTCATATGAACTGCAGATACAGCCTCAACCAACCCTGGTGAAAGGCACAGGACTCCCAGATTACAGCCTCTGCCAAAATATTGGCTGAGGCACGGAATCCTTCTGGCTTTGTAAAATTTTGGGCCATATTTTGGCTATATGTACAGGTCACAGATCCCCTGCAGAAGGCAATGCACTGTTGTGAAATGCTACATCAAAGCCTATAGAGAAAAAGACTGCAGCTTTAAGGATGATGAACAGCAAGCACTACTTCTTTGTAAATGATCATAGAATTCAAACCATTAAAGTTGGGAGAAATGCTCTATTGGCAGATGTTTAAAATTATTTGATTCTGACCTGATTAAGAGAAGACCAAGGTACAGTCAGGAAACGGCTTGTGGCTTGTACTCCTTAAGTAGCTTATGCTTTCATTCAATTATTCTTTACTTGCATAATGGCTGGCCTAAGGTCAGCCCGCAGTGACAGCAGCGGCAATAGAGTGAGGGAGAGTGAACCTGGGGTGAATGGCGGCAGCAGGATAAATACCTGAGGAGCGGGATGTGGCCTGAGGTCAGTCCAAGCAGTGACAGCAACAGCAGAGTAAAGCAGAGTGAACGTGGGGGTAAACAACAGCAGCAGGATAAATACGTGGGGAGCCTGGTCAGTCAGAGAGAGCGTGGATCTGAATCTAGGAGCAGAGCTATGAATGTCAACACCTCAACTCAAAAAGTGACCTAGACTTTGCTGCTCAGGAACCAAGTTTGCAGACTATGTCAGTAGTGCTTGGAGAAAGATAAGGCATTTACTTTTTGTAGTTGTAGTCTGCTAGGAATAGAAAGTGGGAGTGACCGATCTGAGTTTGGTGATGAGTGAGTAAGATTGTGTAATTGGTTCCTGGGTTATTGTCTGATAAGGTTGATTTAGTCAATAATTTTTTAAAAATGACCAGAATTAGCATGGTACATGTTTAGATCTAACACATTTTAAGTGCTCACACATAGAATGCTAGTTATAAAAAGTGGAAAGTCTATTTAGAAAATGTAAGCATTTTCCCGAATGTTCCAATGTACTTGCTGGCACAGTCAGTGGTCCAGGCAGCAAAAGTGACCACGTGTCAATCCCTTCCAGTTGCAGACCCCTGGACACAGGTAACAAACAGCCTGACCATCAGCTCTGTGCCCAGAGCCTGCTCCCAGGAATTGGCAGCGACACCAGCTTTTCACTGTACCTTGTGGGAATTGGTGGCCAACAAGATGCTAAAGTCGAAGGAAGCCACAACAGCAATGGTTTCATCCATCAGCCAGCACCACTGGCCTCTGGCTCCCAGTTACAGACAAGGGAAGCGGCAGGTTGGGGGCACTGGTACCAGCACTGGGAGCCTGCCCATATCTAATAGCAAGCCTAGCGCAGCCTCACAGCGCAGGGCAAAGTCAGGACAGAGAGTGAGCATAAAGCTGGAGTAATCCTGGAGCGCCAAAGCAAGAGGAAACCTGGAGTAATCCCAGAGTAGTAGCTAATGGAGGAAACATGGAGTAATTTTGTTGTGGTAGCTAACAGAGGAAACCTGGAATAATCTTCGAATGGTGGTTAACGGAGGAAACCTGGAATAATCTCAGAGTGCTAGCTAACGGAGGAAACCTGGAGTAATCTTGGAGTGCTAGCTAATGGAGGAAACCTGGAGTAATCTTGGAACGCTAGCTAACGGAGGAAACC
>NC_063347.1:34208196-34251171 GCF_021869965.1 Rhincodon typus
GGAGTAATTTCAGAGTGGTACCTAACGGAGGATATCTGGAGTAATCTCAGAATGGTAGTTAATGGGTGAAAAGTGGAGTAATCTTGGAGTGCTAGCTAATGGAGGAAACCTGGAGTAATCTCAAAGTGCTAGCTATCGGAGGAAACCTGGAGTAATCTCAGAATGGTAGTGAATGGATGAAACCTGGAGTAATCTTGGAACGCTAGCTCATGGAGGAAAGCTGGTGTAATCTCAGAGTGCTAGTTAACAGAGGAAACCTGGAGTAATCTCAGAATGGTAGTTAATGGATGAAACCTGGAGTAATCTTGGAGTGCTAGTGAATGGAGGAAATCTGGAGTAATCTCAGAGTTATAGCTAATGGAGGAAACCTGGGGTAATCTCAGAGTGCTTGCTAATGGACGAAACCTGGAGTGATTTTGGAGCACCACAGTGCAGAGGAAACCTGCAGCAAACAAGGAGTGGCCTCACTGCTGGAAACCTGGAGCAAAGCCCGCAAAGATCCTGAAGTGTCGGCTTCGGGAAGAAAGGAAAGTTTTTGAACTGAATCCTATGAAACGAAACATGTCACTGTCAAACCTGGAATACTGCTCCAAAAGCACTGTGCTACTTCTCCCTGGTTATGGCGCCTAGTGAGGGAAGGTGTAGGGTACAGAGTAATCCTGGGAGTGAGCAGCTTAACTCGAGAGCTTGGGCCTTGCAAAGATAATAAGAAGGATGGGAGTGTCAGATAGAGCGGAAACAGGAATGTGGATTGTGGGATGGCGTGTCAGAGAGATGGGAGGGAGTGGGAATTTGCAGCTGTGTTTGGAAGGATGGTAAGGAGTGGGATTGGGTGGTTGCGAGTGGAGAAAAGCGTTAACATGGGGAGCTGTGTTTTCTGCAAAGGCCTGAGCAGCAGGAATGTTGTAAATAGGAATAGGGCTGAGAGAGGGTCCGCAGCAAATGGATGAATGGAACCTGGGTGTTTTATGGACAAATAGGAATAGGTTGGGGAACAGTGGGGCAGAGATTAAGATTGGAAGAACAATGGTGGATGGGGAAGAGAGAATGGAAGATTATTGATTTTAAGGATAGTAGAACAAACCTTCAATGTTTGTCTTGCTCTCGACTCTGTCTTTGTAATGTTCCAGTGTGAGTGTAGATGCAAAGGGGTAGGAGGTGTGGAAATTATTGAGACAAGCCTTGCCTACCAGGAGCTGCCAACCAATCAGAAGCTTGATACTTTATTTTGAAGGAAAAAGCGTAAATATGTAATAATCTTTTGGAGGGAAGTGATTTATAGGAGCCAGCACAGGCACTGGGCCTCCTCCCATTTCAATCATTCTCTCCTTTATTGAGTCTAAACCCAGGGAAGGGTTTAGATATATCAGTGTTGAGTTTAGGGAATGAAAGAAGTGAGTCTATTATGTCTTTGTGAGATCCTATGGTTTGGTTCCAGTCACTATGTGACATGTAAAGACCAAGTACAGATAGGTTCCATTCTGAAGAAATATCATTTTGGACTCTGACATCAATGCAGGTTCTCTCGCCAAGATGCTGTCAGGGCTGCTGAGTTTCTCCAGCACTTCCTGCTTTGATTTCAAATTGGCCGTGCCTGAAGTTCTCAGTTCAGAATTGTGATCCTTTTATAGACCGTAAATGTGAACCATAGTTCAAGGAGACAGAAGGAGAGATGTGCCTTTTAAAAGCAACATTAGTTGGGGAGTTGGTTGATGCAGAGAAGGGGATTCTGGTAACAGTTTTAGAGTTATGATCAGAGTTAGTCTATAGGATTATTAGTTGAAAAGGAAAAGGAAGAACTACCAATTATGCAGTTCCTTTCACAACCATCAGATGTTCCAAAGTATTTTACAACCACTAAAATACTTTCTGAAGTGTAGTCACTGTTGGAATGTAGGAAACATAGTAGACAATTTGTGCTCAGTAAACTCCCACAAACAATAATGTGATTAGGATTAGATAATCTGGTTTTTGTGATGCTGATTGAGATTTAAATATTGGTCATGATGCTAGGGATAAGCCCCCTTCTCTTTATCAGAATAATGGCATGTAATCCTACAGCCTGACCCCAACCCACCAGCAGAACAGCCGCTCCTGGGTTGAACAGGCAATTGGCGGCACATGATTAATCTGCTCTCTGGAGGCAGGTGGGTTGTTAAGGTAACTAAACTGCAAATCTTAGGCTTTGGGTAGAATTTAATGCCCGCCCCATGGTATGTTTCATGTCTGGCATTGGAGGGGAATGGGGGTAAACCTTTTAATCAAGCAGAAGGGTGGAGAATGGGGAACCCACTTCCTTCCTACTTCAATCCCAATTAAGTCCATGGCAGGAAAGCTCATACACAACCTTCCATTCCCATTGCCAACTAAGGCCTTTAAGTGAACAATTAACAGCATTATCCTTTCATCACTCATATCCACTCAGTGGGAATTGCCAGTTGCAAACCAAGAAGCAAACTCTGTCCGGGTTCCTTATCAGCTCTGGACCTCATTCAAAGCTATTTAAGGCCTGATTGAAGGACCCAGCACTGCTGAGAACCATCTTCCTGCCCTTGATGTGAACATCCTTCCCCCCTCCACTTTTCACCATGATCCATCACCTATGGTATGTGGTCCTCAGCAACCCTGGGCCTCAGGTGGGTGCAGTACTGGCAGCAACCACTGCCACCTGGTGGCATTGTCTAGCATTGAAGAGCCGCAGGCTTCTGGTTGGTTGACAGGTCTGGGCAGATGGGACCTTTCGTTCCTCGTCCTCCTCCTCCCCCCAGAATCTGCCCAAAAACAAGGTAACATGAGCCTCTCACAAGCTCTGTATTTGGCAAAAAAGACCTATACCAATGAAAGGGAAAAAACAGTAAAATTAGTAAATGAGACATAGTGGTCAGACTTGTCTTGTCCACTACAAATTGGAGCTCCAGTGCAAACATGATCATTTCCAAGTCTTACTTTTTTACTGACGTTTTCCTCTGTGTACCGATATTGCACCCTACCCTTTATTTATATTCCAAATATAATGCTGGGGATTGACTGTGTTTTCTGTGCCTTAGGAACCTGCCAACTGAGGAGATTGGGACGAGGTTTGGAGTGAGGGGTTGATGGTTTGGGTCAGGTGGATGAAACGGGCAAGTAAGTGCCTTTCTTGCACTGCTTTTGGGTTGAGAGGAGTTGAAGTGCTTCCTCCTGCCATCCATTCTACCCAAGAAATCAGCTTTTATCCTGCAGTCATGAGCCCTGCCCATCTCTTCCCCAATCCCCTTCACTCTTTTCCTAATATTCGCTGCCTGTGATCTGCTATCTCAAGTCCAGCTTCTCAGTTTGGCTGGCTGTGATGGAGTGGGGGAAGAAGGTGATGGAAAGCCATACAAAACAAAAGGAACCCCTGCTGTTTGTCTCAGCAGGATTTCATGTAAATGTGTAGTTCTGGGTTTAACAGGACTAAATCCCTCCTACTCCTGCCAGCACTCTCTCCTGTTATTTTCAGTGTAAGCGGATCTCCCAATCCAAAGAGTTGGAAAAACCATTATTTGAGAGCACTGCCAGCACTGAGTCTCAAAATCATGGGCTGTCAACTATTCTTGTGTCATTTAGCTTTACAATCTAATTAACATAATCACCTTATTCCTTCAATATTATCAACATTCCAAAAAGTTATAGAAGTGTGGTGACCACAACTGCAGTCAGTACAGGAATTCATCTTAGCTGTCTATGTCACATATAAATGTGAAGAATGTAGGCAAGCAATAATGTAAATCTAAGGATACGCACTTCTAATATCCCTCTAAACGTGAATCAGTATATCCTGCGGTTCCTCAGTAACTTCAGCTGAATAGATGAAGCCCTGCAATTTCTGCAAGTATGCTGCTACAGATGGTGACTCCATCCAATAAGATTATGACTGCAACTGCAAACCTATTAAACGACATTTAGCTTTTGTTGAAGCTGTTTCTGCAATCTGTTTCTCTGCTCTGTGCTCTTCTTGCTAATTTACTGCACACCAGGCAGCATATTTGTATACATCAACTACCATATAGCTCCTCAGTGGAAAGTAAATAAAGTTTCTCATTGTGGTCACTGTTCCTGAAACACACCCCCACACCCAACCAAAACTTTGAGCACCTGGCTTGCTCATTCCCCAATACCAGATCTACTATGGTCCCCTCCCTTGTTAGACACACCTAACAGACTCCCCCCCACAACCCGCGCCCCCCCCACACCCCATCCATGCCCTGCCACAAGCAAATCTCAATCAATATATGGGAAGTTAAAATCACCCACCACAACAACCCTGTTATTTTCACATTTTTCCATAATCTGACCATATATCTGTCCCTCTATCATCTGCTGGCTATTAGGAGGCTTGTAGTACAATCCCATCAAAATAATTGCACACTTCCTTTTCCTGAGAACTACCCATATGGCCTCACTGGATGACCCCTCCATCAGTACCTTATCAGTAACACAAATCCCCCACCTCTATCTCACCTGAAACATCTAAATCCTGGAACATTAAGCTGCCAGTCTGCCTCAGTCTCAACCAAATCTCTGTAATAGCTGCAATGTCATATTTATATGTTTTAATCCAGGCTCTAAATTTATCTGGATTATCTGTCATACACTTCACATTAAAACAAATACATCTCAGAACGCCAGTCCCGATGTGTTGAGTAACCTCTCCCTGTCAGTTCTCCTCTCAGCCTTACTCGCCTTGTTCTCTGACTCCTCCTTAGTCATTTTACTGGCTGACCTACAGCTCTGGCTCCCAGGCCCATGCCACATTAGTTTAAACCTTTCTGAGTGGCACAAGCAAACCTCCCTGCCACAATACTGGTGCCCCTCCAGTTTAAGTGTAACCCATCCTCTTGTACAGGTCCCACCTGCCCTGGAAGACATTCCAGTGATCCACATATCTGAAGCCCTCCCTCCTAGACCAGCTCTTTAGCCATGTACTTAACTGTATTAACTTCCTATTCCTAGCCTCACTAGAACATGGCACAGGAAGTAATGCTGAGATTACAACTCTAGAAGCCCTGCTTTTCAATTTCCTACCTAACTGCATGAACTCCCTCTGCAGCACCTCATCTCTCTTTCTGCCTATATCATTTGTACCAATATGGACCACAAGCTTTGGCTGCTCACCCTTCCCCCTTCAGAATATCCTATGCTGGCTCACAGACATCCTTAACCATAGAACCAGGGATGCAACACACCCTTCTGAAGTCTCGCTTGCAGCCATAGAAATTCCTAATTGTGCCTCTGACTACAGAGTCCACTATCACTACTGCTTGTCTATACTTTGACCCTGCCTGCTGTACAACAGAGCTAATCATGGTGTCACAGGTCTGGCAGCTGCTGCTGCTTTCCCCTGAGAGACCATCCCCCTGCAACACCATCCAAAACGGTCTGCCTGTTTGAGAGAAGAATGGCCACAGGAGACTCCTGCACTGTCTGCCCACACTTACTCATCTTCCTGGTGTTCACCCACTTCTCTGCCTGTGTAGTCCTTACTGGTGGGCTGACCAGCTCACTAAACATGCTGTCCATGACATTCTTAGCCGCCTGGATGTTCCACAGGGATTCCATTCACAACTCCAGATACTCCATGCGATCAGTCAGGAGCTGCAGCTGAACATACTTCCGGCAATTGTCCCTGATTTTCCACATTTTGCAGTAGGAGCATTCCATGAGGACAAGTTTTCTTGCCATTCGAAATTATTGCCTAAAATCTGAGGAACTGTGTGCAAAACTGATTTAGATTGATTTATCTTTTTAAATCTTGATCTCCCTGTATCTGACTTAAACTTTATTTTCATTGTGCGTTTGTGCACTCCTTGTTAAGTGAAATAGACTTTGCATTGCTGGCACATTCAATGAAATTCGGAATGAGTCTCTTTAATTGTAACACATTATCTGAAAGTACATTGAAATCATGTTTTACTTCAGAAACACAATGGACATTTACCTGTTTGTATTAAAGATATTCCTGAAGGAAGCATCATTCATCATGGAAATGTTCTTTTAACAGTGGAGAATACAGATTCAAAATGTTTTTTGGCTGACAAACTACACTGAGGATTGTTTTTGCTGCTTCTTATTCAAACTCGCTGCCTGATCCTGTCAGAATTCAGTATAATGGTAGCGTGTGTTCGCCCCAGGTTTGGTACCGCTGTCCCTCTTCTGCTCTTAACCTCACCCTCACCTCTGTGCCACAATGGGGAAGGTCGTCGGGAGAATATGGTGGTAGCATCCCACTCAGAGGCAGAGGCAGCAGGCTATGTTAGAAATGTTAGTGATGACTGGAAATCAGTTTTAAAAGTGGCAAATTTTGCTTTTCTTTACTGCTCAGGCCATTAAACTGACTGGAATGACTTCTGAGTCTAATTTCAGCCCCTTATAAACATATTATAGTTTGGAAGCATGAATGGTGAGATAAGTTGGAACTCTAGTGGCTATTATCCCATTTGCATTTATAATGTTAGGCTTTAAGGGACTGGGTTCAATGATGACTTTATTTGTGTTCCATTATCACATTCTGTGCACTCCAGATACATTGAAAACTTGCTGAATATTTAACACACTGACTCTTAAACCAGTAATGAAATTCAAACTTTGTGATTCTGTGAATTAAAATGAATGGACTAGTCTTCGTTATGACTGAGGCTTTCTGCAGTATTAATCTAGCAGAAAAAAATTTAAATGCTTTCTCTCAACAGGCTATTCTTGTTCAGGTCTGGTATCCTATCACCAATTGTTACCATATCCAAGGAATTTAACAAGATTCTGGCTCTGTATTTACACAAAACATCAGGGAAGCTGGATAGTCTGGAGTTCAAATTACATGACTTTGGTCACAGGGGAGCCTCTTCTCAGGAGGTACTATTACTTACATTCTATTTAAACATCGGACTTAGTTGTCCTTCACTAAAGGTGCATCAGGCGGTGAGGAAGGCAAGTAGTGTGTTGCCCTTAAGAGGGAGAAGCAATGTCTTGCTGAAACTGTATAGGGCTTTGGTGAGATGATACCTCAAATATGGTGTGCAGTTTTGGTCTCCTTTGCTGAGAATGTTCTGGCTATGGAGGGAGTGCAATGAAGATTTACTGGATCAGTTAGAACTATATTATTTGGATTTTAGAAGAATAATGGAGTTCTCAAAGAAACCTATAAAATTCTAACAGGGTAAAGGCTGGAAGGATTTCCTGATGTCCAGGGAGTTCAGAACCAGAGTCACAGATGGAGGATATGAGGTATGCTACTTAGGACTGAGATGAGAAGAAATTTCTTTACCCAGAAAGTGGTGAGCCTGTGGAATTCGCTGCCACAGAAAGCAGTTGAGGCCAAAGCTGGATGATCAGCCATTATCATATTGAATGCAAGAGCCGAGTGGTCTACTCCTGCACCTATTTTCTGTATTTCTACGTTTCACGTACTCTGGCTAGCATGGAAAAAGTTCTCTTTGCTCCCTATGAATTGTAACGTTTGTTAAAGTGGTTTTCTTCTGAATATAATGATTTGAGCTGGACTTAAGCTCCTGGGTTTTGTTTCTTCCTTTTAAGACTTCTGGCTAGAGTCCTAGAGCATGGAGAAAAAAAAACTATTCCTTTTTGTGAAGTAGTTGTCAGCTTATTTAGCTTTTCATATGTAAATTAATTTTGTCAGTTGAGTATAAAAGTAATTAAAAATTGCAACCAGTGCAAATATTCTCAGAAGTTCGGATCTTGTGGACAGAATGACCTATCCAAGGTGAAAATCTCAGACGTTACACTGGCAATTAGATGCATGCATTACAAGGTTGAATGCCCATTTCTTTGCATTATAGACCCAATCAAAAATGAGCACATTAACCAGCTGTAGTTTGAAGCTTCGAACCTTATTATCCTAAAAATACCTTTAATGGTATCACATATTCCTTGCTCGTAGTATCTTTTAAAATTGTCAATAAAAAAAGCAGCATTTCATCTCAATATCTGATTATGTTGATTTTTGTATGTTGAGTTATGTTAATTTTTAAGGCAGTTGACTTTCTGCTTAAGGTCAATGAGTCTCTGGCAAGTCAATGACTCTGTGACTCTATGACTGTATTAATGGGCTGTTCCTACAGACCTAATCTTCGACCAAGTGACTACCTATAAATTAACTTAATCCAGACAAAATATTAGAGAAAATGCTCTTACAAGATTTTAGATTACAAAACAGAAGCTCTGAACTGTGTTTCAACCTTGGAGAAAATGTTTTTCACTCTTATCCTCCAATCCCAAGAATTTTGCTAACGCTCAAACAGTGGTTGATCAAAGTAAACATCATTTTCTGGTTGGCAAAAGCTGCATCTGTGTGCCTGTTAAAGTTAAAGTGATATCTGGTTCTAGTTCCAATAGGCATGGTACTACATATTTCTGGATATAAGGTGTTCAGGGAAGATGGGGTAAGTGAGATAGTATTGATTAAGGGGAATATTACAGAGAGAGTGGTTATTGTAAAGGAGTTAAAGTATGAATCCACTGCTTAGACTTAAGAAACACAGAAATATCATAAGACCATATGAAATAGGAACAGGAATAGGCTGTTAGGCCTCCTGAACCTGCTCTGGCATTCAAAAGGATCGTGGCTGATCCGACATTCCTCGTGTCCACTTTCCTGTGTTTTTTCTGTAACCCTTGAATTCCGCTATTGATCAAGAATCTATCTATCTCAGCCTTAAGTATACACAATGATTGTGTCCCCACAGCTCTCTGTGCTGTGAAGAAATTCCTCTTTATCTCAGTCTTACATTGACAGTTCTTTATTCTGAGACTATGCCCTCTAGTCCTAGACTTTTCCATGAGGGGAAACATCCTCTCAGCATTTACCCTGTTATGTCCTTTAAGAATCCTATCTGTTTCAACGAGATTACGTCTCATTCTTCTAAACTCCAGTGAGTAGAGCCCTAACCTGTTTAATCTTTGCTCATAAAATAATCCCTCCAAACCAGGGATCATTCTAGTGAACTGCCTCCAATGTCCTATCTTTCCTTAAATAAGGGGACCAAAACTGCTCACAGTACTCCAAATATAGTCTCACCAGCATCTTGTATGGTTGCTATAAGACTTAGTTACTTTTATTCCCTTGAAATAAGGGCAACTGTTCTATTAGCCTTCCTGATTACCTGCTGTACCTATGTGCTAGCTTTCTGTGTTTCATGGAAAACTACCCTCAAGTCTATTTGTCTTGAAGCTTTCTGCAATTTTTCTGCATTTAAATACTATCATTACACTGCAGGATATATTCTATCAACTACTAACCAGTGGGAAAAATATGAAGCTATATTGCAGAATACTCAGAGAGGATACATTCCAGTGAATAGGAAAGAATAGGAAGGACACACAAATTGTGCTTGACTGAGGAAGTTAAATATTGTATCCAATTGAAAGATAAAGCACATAATTCTGCAAATGGTAGATGGCAGATAGAAGATTTGATAGAATGTGAAGAAGAGCAAAGAGTGACTAAAAGATTAAGAAGGAAGGAGAAATTGGAGGATGGGAGAAAGCTAGCTAGAAATTAAAAAAAAAGATAGTAAGAGTTTTGTGGAGGGCTTCTCTCCTTGAACTCTAGCAAGTTATCTCAAGTAATTCACTGCAGTGTGTCTCATTAAGTGTGTACCTTGCCTTTTGGCACCCTACTTGTGCTACTGTCCATTTGGCAATGCCTGAATACTCGCCACTGTTGGGATCTCACGAGATTGTTGGCCCTGGGGCCACAGTTAAATACCAACTGTGCACCAGGCCAAATGCTGCCATCTAGGAGCTGGCCTTTATAGTGCACATAGAGGAAGGGGAACAAAAAAGAAATGCCTCTGAAGGCTTCTACTTCACAGGTTGTAGACAGGACAGTTCATTGCACACAGAAATTCACATTCATATATGTATTGCTATTTTATCTATCTGATCGACTGAGATTATAACTGCTGCTACAAGAATCAATTACCCAGGTTTCCCATCTGTAACATCATCCCATCTTAGAACCCTGTCTAAGCAAGTTCTGCTCATTTCCTAATGTTCAGCACAGCCTAACATCTTCTCACTGTTGAGCAGGAGAACATTATATTACTGGAAAGCCTTCAAACTGTTGAAAACATTAAGTTCCATTCAACAAAAGCAAAAGCAAAGAAGAAAACAAATAAAATAAGTCGCATTTGTTCTGGGAGTAAACACAAACTGTTTGCTTTTCAAACAAAAGCAAATTCATGATCAATAAATAATCACTGCATCCCCCAGCTCTCACCTATTACATCTGGATGTCAATTACATCTTTTCTAGTATGTAACACCCAATGCCACACCACTCTATCATGCTGAAGGTGATGTTTTTCCTTAGGAGACTGCTGTCACTTTCCCAGCTCTTCAACATATATTACATGTTCCCTGCTCCTATTGTATGGAGCAAAGAACTGTTTTCTGTGAGGGTTGTGAATCATTGGACCTCAGTTTCCCAGACAGTGGTAGAAGTAGAGTCATTGAATGTGTTGAAGGCAGAGGTAGGTATGTTAATATAGCATGTAGTTAAGAAATTGATTGGGATTACTTGATTCACTCATTGACTGGGTAGATGTAAAGCAGAACAGGTGGGACTAGTGAATGGAAGGAGCTGTAAAACTGTAATTAACAAATTCTATCCATAATGAAAGGTGTCTTGGGTTCTGTCTCACTAACTGGCTTGGATCTGCATTGACATTTGTAATCGAGGGTGAGTTGCCTGAAGTTGAAGGTTAGAAACTAAGTTAATTTCAGACTGAACATTGTAACTGGAGCTATTTACAGAAAAATTTTAACTGATTCTGCATCTTCATTGAATAAGTTCCAGTATATAACAAGTTATTCGTTATTATTTACTGAAGAAGCCTAGTTCATGTATTTTTTTGCTCTGTGCCTAATATAGAGAAAGCATTTGGTTGACCATGTTGGGCACTGTGTAAAGCAATTAATGTTATGTTGTAACCTTTGGATCAGTGGGATAAGAGAAAGGCAACGCTCAGTAATGACATAACTTGTGTCCTCATTGTGCATTTTCCATTGATCAAAACATTGGTTGGAAGTTATATCCCAACACTTACCATGGACCATATTAATTATTCCATCTGAGCAAAATAATCGCTGTTGATTTCAGCCAGTATTCGCCATTGTAACTCCAATTACAATCTTCTCTACAAAAAGAACTCTCAGGGATATTTTGGCTAACTGTCATTTTCATCGAATTTCAGGAAGGGTTTCTCTTTGTGAGGCCTAGTGAGTTTTCTCACACTATTGGCCCAAACTGGTACCCCTCTAGTTCAATGCTGGCCTGATTCTACCATTTGCCATTGCCAGAGGTATGCATCACTGCTGGGATTTCCACGATAGGCCAGCATTCCTGACTCTGGCACTATTTTTAAAATGCCAGTTAAGCAGTTGTTTTCAGGAGCTAACCTACATGACTGTGCACAATAGTCCTGGACATGGCACACAAGGGCAAATTGGCACCTGTTTCAAGGACAGGGATCTGGAAAACCTGGTGGATGGGATGGCACAGAAAGTGTCATTGTCCTTCCCCAGGATAGCGAGAGGAGGTTGCATCACCAGGCTCTGCCAGCCTGGACCAAATTTGCCACTTTGTTCAGTGTGATCTGAACTGTGTACACCCAGCAGTGCGAGCAAAAGGTCAATAATCTTCGTCCCTTCACCAGGTAAGTGCAATCATCTTCCCTCTGCCACCTTACACTCCTTCAATCTCTGCTGCACACATTTCTCATCAAGGCCCATGCTGTACCACAGTCACCTTCTTGCTCCTACCCACCTAGACACCCCAAATTCCAAATCTTGTATGGTATCTCGGTGCTCTATTCTCTCACTCAGGACACATCACCATGCTTCCCCCACCTGCACCAATACAGCCAGCTGTGCCATCCACTTTCATCTCATTCTGTCACACACCTTTGCCTCATTCCAGGAGAAAAAGGCCATTAACAGGGCTGAAAGTGCCAAGACAGTTGCTGGGATGTCCAACATCCAGAGCCTCATCCCCTTTGTGGACACAATCCTGGCTGTTGCCGGGGATCACCAGGAACACTTCAGTGGAGATGTCAGGTACAAGTGTCATGTCTGCAGTGGCTGTGTTTTAGTGAGCTGGCCCATGAGAAATGCCTTTCTTCAAGGCAAAAATGCCTTGGAGGAAGCATTGGCAAGGCTGCCTCCTGCACTGTGCACCAGCTCGAATACTGACATTTCGGTGGCATTTTATCTAGATTGGAATTGGGAGCAGCTGCTGCTGAGCACATCACCACATGTCTCTGCAGCTGGTGGGGAAGAAATGCCCCAAGCCATGCACGGTTACAATTTATGATTTTGTTGAAATGCACAAGCAGACACAGGAGCAATGCATACAGGTCTGTTTCACTTTCACTCTATGGGTATGTACTGAATTGCGTTTCCCTTTGAAGGACCCCACATCGCACAGATTTGAGGCCCTCTCCCTCACCGAATGAAGCATTTACCACACCCACTGCAGGTGTAGTCACAACCATTTTCAATTCCATTGTGCCCTTGTGTTTTACAGGATGCTGGGAGGCAACACTGGGCTCTCCTCAGACAGTAAGATCCACGCTTTGCTTGGGTGTATTCCAAAGCATAAATATAGCTTACCTGGTAGCCTTTTCTGTTAATTGTCTAGATGGCACACCTCTGCAGGTCTATATGCAATCTGTCTACATGAGTCTACCTGCCACTTTCTCCTCCTTCCCAGCCCCAGGCAAATCAGGTGGATGTGCCAAGTCTGGGAGTGCACTGTTCCCCTGGAAGCCCTGGTTGATTACCTGCCCCTCCCTTTGCATGACCCTTTCTCTCCCATCTTTCTATTCCCCGTCCCCTATACTGAGTTACCCTCTTCACAACTGTAATCCCCTCTGCACCCTATCATTTTAAATCAAATCCCAACAATTGAGTTCCCCAGCCTCCCTTCTGTTGCAGTCATCCCTGCTTGACCTCCCCTCCCAACCCCTATCAATACTTCATGGACACAGCCCCCGGATTGACTCTGTTTCCCACTGAAGCAGCTTAGTTGGACAACCTGAATGGTTAGTGATCAGGACCCTGACTGACATCTCCACACCTCCCCAGCTGTGTTCCCCAGACTGGTTGCTCTGGACTCACAGGATGACTGTGACCCACTGCCTGGGCTGTAGAGATATGGAACCCTTGATCATGACTGCCTCAACTGGATGCCTTACTGTGCATAACCCTTGGTCTGAGATTGGAGGCTGTGGCAGCACTCCCTGATTGACAGGTACCTCCTTGGACTTCAGTGTGGACTACTCCCCTTAGAGTTTGGACATGACCATTTGCTTGCTTGGACATTCAGTGTATTTGTCACATAAGATGCTGGCACATTGAACAGGCCTGAGATTCATGTTGCAATGAGATGTACAGCAACATGAGGATAGATAAATGTTTGGTAATTATAACACACAACAAGAAATGGGAAAACATAACATAAGGATTAATTCCAGGAATGTCTGGGATATGGTCAACGCGTGTATTAAAAATCAAAATATCATGAGGCAATGAATTATGTATGACATAGAAGCTTTGGTAGGACAGATAGTGATATTGTTCAGGCAGGGGGAACTGTACTATTTACAAGAAGCTTCAACCTAGTAATGAATGTTTTAATCACAGACTAATCCAACTGCACAGTGTTGGTCAGCGGATACACACCAGTAGAATGTGAAGTGGATTGATTAAAATGTCACTTAGATCCTTTAAATAATATAGACTGCAGCTTAAGGAACTTGAATTCTACCTGCTTCAGGTTTGGGGATGACAGCATACACAAATCATTAAGAGGAGTGGTGATTCCCGACAAGCTAGTTTTGCTGAACTACTTTATCAACACAGATGTGGTGTCAAGTGAAATACCTTTGCTGTAGCAGGGCATCATGATGGCTCATAGTGAGTGTCCCATTTGCAAGGGACATTAACAAAGTTGTAATAATGATCTTAAAGTTATGGTATAAAGAGAAAAAGATTATTTTTCATTTTGTAGATATGGCAGCAAGATGTAGTCAGTGTATCTAGACAGATACATGAATGGGCAGGCAGCAGAGGGATACAGATAATTGGAAAATAGGCGACAAGTTTAGATAGAGGATTTGGATTGGCGCAGGCTTGGAGGGCCGAAGGGCCTGTTCCTGTGCTGTAATTTTCTTTTCTTTGTACAGTAATATATAGTAAAAAGAAAAGAGCAAGAGTAAAAGATAATATAATTGAAATATGATAGGGACTGGACTAGGGGCATTGTCTAAATTCTTAACTGACAATGAGGGAGAATGAATTTAGGGATACGTGTGAAAACATGGTAATGAATACAGCAGCACAATGTTCCTTTAGTAATGGAGTGGATGAAAGAAATTACACATTAATTGATGACATGCTTCACAAAATCCTAATGGATCAGTCAAGGTGTAACTTAACATCTGCCCTAGAGTTAGCAGTCCATGCAAGGAAATCACTGCAAATGTTTGGGGACTGCAGTCCATATCAGTTCAGTGCTCCTTCCCTGGCATTGGAAAGGGCTCCAATTAGGTCCAATTTTTCAGAGCACTGGAATTGCCTGAACACACTGAGAAGGGCATTCATTAAGGCTGAGGTTTAAAAAAAAATCACAAAACAGAGGGGCAGAAAGAGTTGAAATGTCTGGGTATTGTTTTCAGTAGTCATGGAAAATAGTAACTTTGCAGCATGTAAACTTAATTGCTAGGACGCATTGCTCGAAGTTAATTGCACTGACTTTACACTGACAGAAATTGAATGAGTCACAGAAAGTGATAAAGCATTGCATACTTTGCCTACACATATGCTGGTCATTTATGGGGATCAGATTACGGCAGATCAAATATAGACAAAGTAACACTAAACAAGACTACTTGATCCAGAGGACAACACCTGAATGTCGACAGTAGAATAACATTTGTGCCAGAAGGGGCCTGTATATGAAGGAATGTCTCAATTCTAGGGAAAGCAGGGAAAGTCACTGGCAAATACAATCATTGACCAAATCTGCAATGCACAGGATGTCCAAATATACAGGAGATAAGATCCATGGGTGGCAATGTTAGCTACAAATGTAGAAGGCTAGAAAGTGCAGTTTGCATTCTGAAAGTGGACTTGGAAGCACACATGGTTCCTGGAAAACCTTCTGAACTTGTGAAATGAATTTGGATTACCGGAAATGGAGATGGGATAGGAAAAGTTTGGTTCACCTACTGACCCAATGCATCCTGAGGTGCTCTATGTCTAGAAAGCTGCCTATTAATGAGGTGAGATGCGCAATAAATAAGTTCATTTCGAAGCAATAATCCCTTTTAATAAACAATTCACCGCGGCTTTGTGAGAAACATGCCTCGTCAACAAGCAAGATGCATAAAGTTGCAAGAACTTACTCCTGACATTGAGAGAGGGCTCGCTGGACTTCTTGCATGATTTTCCCACATTTCCCACTATAGCCCAGAACCCTATAAGATTCCAGCCTCTATTTGACTGCCCACAGATGCCATTATACCTGATGAGTTTGTCTGCACCTTCAGCATCTGTACGACTTAACTTTCATTACAGAAGAATGCAGCACATGACTATAAAAATGTGATCTGAATTACATTGGTGAACTCTGGTTCAATTATTGCGTTATCTCACATTGCCGTTTCACCTGATGACTACACTCATTCACTATTTCAAATTTGGAGTTCCATAAAAGATCAACTAACAATGGTCTGATAATCTTTGCTCACAGATCCTTACCTCGTTTTTTTTTCAACTCACCATCACATAAACTTGTTTGATGGCACTTTCAACCCGCCTATCTCTCTGTAGGTAGAAACTTTGGATATTGTCCGGACAATAGTTTTGACACAATCATTTTGTGAACTCGGTGATAGAAGGGCCAGTAAAAGGAGTGTTCTTCAGGTATCTTTTCACTAGCTAAGGATTTTGGTTTTCACTGAGGGATTAATCCAGCTGCTGAATATATTACGATGTTCTATCCAATCATGGCTCATCTGTGACCTTGTGTTCCTCCTGCAGTGTTGTGATCTCTATTTTCAATATATCAAAGACCTCAGGTCATACCTTTGGAATGGCTCCAGCACTCATTTTTTGTGCTATTTTCTTGGGCTGTTCTTGAGTTATATTTGATATTTTTGATTTGTTATGACTTTTACCTCTCTCTTGAGACTGTGGTGCTGCCATTATACTCATCAGAAACATAGGATGTACTGCAGGCAGAAAAAAAAACTTATTTCTAAGCAACCTCCTGCTGGATGAATGGAATTTATAACAGTTAGTGGGGTCAACAGCTGTCAGATGAAGTTAGGCTCCATTTCATCTTGTAGCCAATGGAAATTGCTCAGAATATTTTTGCAAGATAGTTAGGAGATGCAATCCAGGACCTTCCTTTAAACTATTATCTATCGATTTGTTTTCCAATAATGGGCCCTGTTTGACTCATCAGTCCTTCAGAGATTTACTGTTAGGTACTATATGACAGTCAGAAATATGCATAAAATTAAAGCACAACATTTTAAAAACATTTTCTCTTTGTAGTATCACAGTAAAAAGCTGGCAAAATGACTTGAATGATTTATTAACACTTGATTTTCTAGCACATTTTGGGTGCTTCTGCACCAGTATTTGGTTTAACTTTCACAGTGGACAGATCATTGGCAAGATGAGGAGCTGACATGAAAGAGGAATTGAGTGGAGTGCGACAATTATGAATTCTAGACCCTCAAATATTTACATCTTTATTAATGACTTGGAGAAGGGGAAGTGTGTAATTTATCCAGATTTGGTGATGATACAATAGTAGGTCATGTTTGATGAGGATGTAAGGAATCTGCAAGGGAATGTAGATAGGTTGAGTGAGTAGGTAAAACCTGGTAGATGGGATTTAATGTAGGAAAGTATGACATCATCCACTTAGAAAAATCAAAAGGCAGATTATCATTTAAGTGGAGAGAAATTCTGAGAAGTGTGACATAGAGGGATCTGGGTGTTCTTCTGCATGAAACACAAAATGTTAGCATGCGGGTGCAGCAAGTAATTAAGGTGGCAAAAAGAAGTTTGCCTTTAGTGCTCGTGCGTTCAAGTTTAAAAATAGGGAAGTCTTATTACAACTGGACAGGTTGCTGGCAAGGCCATTGGAGTGTTGTGCACAGTTTATGATCCCGTATTTAAGAATATACTGGTGCTAGAGGTAGTTCAAAAGAGACATTCACTAGGCTGATTCCTGGGATGAAAGAGTTGACTTATCAAGAATGGCTAAACAGGTTAGGCCTTTATTCATTAACGTTTAGAAGAATGGGGGTGTCGTATTGAAACATACAAGATTCTGAGGCGTCTTGGTAGGGTAGCTGTTGAGCAGATGTTTCCACTGATGGGGAACTTCAAACTAGAGGGCAGAGTTATAAAATCAGGAGACATTCATTTAAAGCTGAAATGAGAAGGAATTTCTCCTCCCAGAGGGTAGTGAATGTCTGGAATTCTCTATCCCAGAGAGTTGTGGAAGTGAGATCACTGAAAGTATTCAAAGAGGAGATAGGTAGATTTTTGAACAACGAATCGAGGGCTGTGAGAAACTGGCATGAAAGAGGAGTTGAGACCTGGAGCAGATCAGCCATGATTTTGTAGAATGGTGAGGCAAGCTTGAGGGGGACAAATATCCTATTCCTGTTCCTATTTCTTATTTCCTTATGATCTGACACAGCCACTAGCATACAGGTATTATGCACTTGCCTTAAAGGCTGATATAGATTGGGAGTCAGTGTGGTAAGTCATTTAGGCACAAATGGTTGCATCCAGCCAGCCTGGAGACAAAAGGTTAGCTCATTCAGTGGAGCACAGTGGAGTTCCACTGTAGAGAAAAAGAAAGATTTGCCTTTATTTGGCACCATTCCTAACCACCAGACATCGCAAAGCATTCTACTGTCAATGAAACACTTTTGAAGTGTAGTTACTGATATTATGTGAGGAAAGCATGTAAATTGATGATGAAAAGACAGCCAGGGGGTAATCAAACCCCATCCTGTAATTTTCTCAGGTACAATCCTTCTGTTCCAAACACAGTCCAAAAACAAATTCTAATTGTGGCCACTCCCTGCCAGACTGACCATCTCTTTATGAGGCCCCAGTTAACATTCAACATCTGCCATCTACTTCAGCATGAGGCCTCCTCAGAGCCAAAGCACCTAGAGAACATTTTTTTTAACCAAGAAACTCAATTAACTCTTGGGCCTTCCTCATGAGCAAATAACAGTTTGCTAATTCAATATTTTTTAAAAACAAACAACCTACTGCTATCCGTCCAAAAGTCATCTTTCGTCTCACAGTTCATTAATTTCTCCTGGAACTGGTCCACACAGTAAGCTTCCATAAACGCCAGTGTGGTAAGAAACAGCTAGTTTGTCAGGACAGCAGCGTACCTCATGTTTTTTCTTTGAAATAGTGCCACAGGATCTCTTGCATCCACTTGAGAGGGCAGACATGATTTTGGTTTAACACCCCATTTGAATGACAGTGCAGCACTCCCTCAGTACTACACTGGACCAGCAGCCTAGATTTTGTGGTTAAATCCTGGCATAAGACTTGAACCTGTGGCAGCCTCTCTGGCAAATTCATAACCTTGCCACCAAAAACCAATCAGATTTTTTCCAGAAACCTCCAAATAGCAGAAGTTCTTATGTATAATTCCCTTATTTGCAAGATGGCCTAGCCCTTTAAGGAACAGTAAAACAGCTCCCATCTTACATTTCTGCATTTGTTGTCTGCAAAACGATGTACTTATTTGTTGCTGGAACCAACATGATCTAAATGAACATGTATCCTGGCATTGTATCAGCAGGTTGACTGCCTGTCATCAGGAAACAGCTGCACCACAGGCTTCCTCCGCACCCTAGAACATTTTGGAGAGGTTCTGGGGAGCAGCCTGTGTTGGCAGCAGCAGGTGGCAGTGCATACCCAGCAAGATAGCGCAACGTCTCCAGCGATACTACAGAAATAAAATTCATGTCCATTGTCTTCCTATATACTAACTCCAGCAGGAACATACTTGGCACTCTCCAACTTTGCTCAACTGTTGCTAACATTATTAACAGAACTGCAAAGGCAGATTTAGCAACTTCTTCAGTACCAATGCGAATTACCCTCAATTATTCTTCATGACAATATGCTATCTCATCTTTAACTCACTATGTAATGTCTTTAAAAGACACAAAAATTGGTTTGTCAATGTAATTGCTCTATTTGTAGTAGATTTGTAGGAATATTCTCATTTATATAGCAAACGGTGTAAAAGGATACATTGGAGGGCAATTGTTATAATATATTTACTTCTGTTATGATATCCAGTAGTATCTAAAATGGAGATATGTACATTTCAGTTGTATGCCCTATTGCTTCAGTTTGTTGGAACTGTGAAGACATGACTTAGGAAGAAAGATAGCAGTTGAAAGACTGTCCTTAGGTTTTCTAATGCCACCTAAATGATTCTGGAAATGATCTCCAGGCTGAGTATTCTCCAGGTTTTGGATCAGAAATGACTGAGTGTCATTGTTAGCAGCATCAGCCCTATTTAAGTAAGAAGAGGTTCAATGATCTCGCAGTCAATGATTTAAGCATTGAAAGTGAGCACAGCTGTTTACCTCTGCAAGTTTCCGTGCAACATTGCCAAATCATTCCCTCTACACGCAACTCCTGCTGAGGAGCACAGAAAAAGAGGAAAAATGACTTGCATCTTCATAGCTCATGATAGGCCCTGTTGAACAATTTATCAAGTGATCTCTCATGGAATTTATGTTCATGATTCATTAAATTTTTCTCTAACCATGCAATCTGTGATAAAGGTGATGTTTCCTCCTTTGATAAATTTTCATTAGTTTAGGTGATGGCCCAGTGATATTATCACTAGACTATTAATCCAGAGACCCTGGTAATTTTCCATGGACCTAGGTTCAAATCCTGCATGGAACATGATAGAATTTGAGTTCAATAAATATCTGGAATTAGGAGTTTAGTGATGACCGTGAAACCATTGTCAATTGTTGGGAAAACCCACTATCATAATTTAGGGAAGGAAACTTTCATCCGTAACCTGTTCTGGCCTTCATATGACCCAGACCCAAAGCAATGAGGTCGATCGTGATGAGCAATGAATGCTGGCCAAGCCACTGATGCCCACATCCAGTGAATGAATAAAAAGGATTTCCTCATACCACTGTCCCCTCCCATAACTATTCTTTCCAATATCATTGGCCACCACTGCTCTTTACCAAACCTTACCTGCTCTTTTAGAGATTATTCCATTCTAAAATTGTAACTTCCATCATATTTCACAACTATCATATTCACAACGAGTCTGATATCATCATTTCACATCAAAGCCACATCTTTGATTTATAACAATATTTTAACATTGGAAGAGTGAAATTCTTGTTTCTTTTAACTTTTTCCAAGATCATGAGGTAAATATTTAATGTCACATGGAGTAAAGCTAGTAATATAAATTTGGAATAGAAAATAACATTACCATTGTTTGCATAACATTCAGCTGTTGTCACCATCAATTTTCTGTCCAGGCAAAGGCTGAAAATCTATTGCCAAGACTGTTCTGAATCTGACCAATTATCATCATCTTGATGCCTGCATTTCTTCTTTCTTAATCAAATATCTTTTTCAACTTTCTGGTCTTAAATGGAACTCTCCCATCTCCTTCATTGTTAGAAGTTACTTCCAAGAAGTTTGTTTTCTTTCATGCCAAGCAAGCCTTTCCTTTTATCTCTGTACATTGCTCGTCAATGCCCAAGTCCATCCAGCATAGGAATGCTGCTTTCATATTTAAAAAAACAATTCTTACTGAAATAACTCCACAGAGGCCAGTTTTCCATCACCAAGACATCCTTTATTTACATGTGAAAAGTCCTTGACTCTGGCACAGCCTTGTCAGAGTCAGAACCCAGCATGCCAGAATTGCTGATACTCGTCTTTTTAATCTGTCTGCCAAGGCTCCCTGATTGAACCAGATTAACAGTCCCAATCAGGGAACTCATATTCTCTGAGAACAAGAGATGCTGGAAGTCATAGTGGGTCAGATAGCATCCATGGAGACACAGCAAGCTTGATTCTAGATGACTCTTCATCAGAAACAAAAACAGAAGTTGCGAGAAAAGCTCAGTAAGTCTGGCAGCATCTGTGAAGAGAAATCAGAGTTATGTTTCAGTCCGGTGACCCTTCCATGGAATAGGACTCTTCATCAGGTTCACTTGGCTGACCTTGTTACTATCACTACACGTGCACCTTCAGAAGTTCTGCTTCTGGACTGGATACAATACAATAATAATCTATCACACTCTTGATGATATTTTAAATTTTATTCTTTGTGAGCTTAGCCGCCAATTCTTCTCCTTTTGGTTTTATATTCGAGTTTCATGTAAGCAGTTTTCTCCCTGAAACCACAGCTGAAGAAATTCTTGGGTCTTTCAATTTTTCCTTTCTTTTAGTTGCAGACTTTAAAAGACCGAATTTGACATCACCTATTTGCAATGCACTTACATCTCATTATCCGCTAATTTGCTGCCCATGGATCTGCATACTCTACTCTGAACTCTTCTGATGAAGTAGTTTTGTGAGAAAGATCAGTCTGTTGATTGCAGACTTGCACTGTTTAACTCTAGTCACAATCCAGTGTCAGTGTAACTGTTGTTGAAATGAGTGATATGTGAATATAGTAATCCAAAACAATTACAGGAATAATAAAACTGACAATAATTTGAAGTTAGAATTAGAAACTGCTACCTACCCTGGTATATATCACTTTTGCTGCCTGTTAGCAAACTTGGTACCTGTGGGTAAGGCAAATGAAACTGGCCAAATCATTTAGCACCTTATTGATGAAAAGGTCACTGCTCCCACAACTCTCCTCTGTTATATCACTATCCATTGATCAAACAAAGGTTCTGCATATCACTCAGCATGATCCAATTACATTAGTTAGGGCTACATGGCCAAGATCTTGACAGTGCAAGAGAACTTAAGAAAATGTGTAGGTGCTGGTGGGTATGCTCGGCAGAAAAAGAAGGGGAAGAAAAGCAAAATTGTGCATCTACAGTGTTGACTGAAGTTATAGGATAAACTCTGTCAAAGCCTTTGGCTCAAAATATCTAAAGCATGAGTTTTACACCTCTATTTAAAAGTTTAATGAATGGGCAAAGGCTTGGTCAAGTAAGTTCAAGTCAGCACGGTAACCAGTACTGGAACAAGGATAATATTTACTGGACTGGTAATCCAAAGGCTTGAACTAATCGCCTGGAGGCAAGAATTTAGATCCCACTGTGGCAGTTTAATGACTGGGGAAATTAATAATCTAGAATACAAAGCTACTCCCACAAGCAGTGATCATGAAATAACCAGATTGTCACATCTGGTTTATTAATGTCCTTCAGGGAACGAAATCTGCAATCTTAACTGAGTCTGACCTATATGTGACTCCAGACAGCAACAAGGACGACTATTAAGTGCCCTTTAAAATGGCCAAGGAAGTTTGTTAACTTTATCAAACAGCAACAGCAAAGTTGAATAATATTATGTCCATTGGATTCCTTTATGAATTTTGTTAGTAACATCTTAAAAAAACTCCAACAATTTTGGAAATTTGTTAACTCTATCAAACAGCAACAGAAAAGTTGAATAATATTATGTCCATTGGATTTCCTTTACGAATTTTGTTAGTAACATCTTAAAAAAGCTCCAACAATTTTATCAAAAATGATATGCCATTCACATATGCCCAAAAATTCCCAATCAGATAATTATCAACCAAGCGTTTATGTATCCCAACTTTTATAATAAATTCTAGCATTTTTTCCTACTACTGATATAGAGCTAACAGGTTTGAAAATCCCTGCTTTCTCTCTTGCTCCCTTCTTAAATATTGGAGTGATATTTGCAACCTTTGAAGCTATAAGAATCATTTGAGAAGCCAATCACGAAGTAATCACCAATGCATTGACTATCCCTATAGCCACATAGAATCCCGATAGTGTGGAATCAGGCAATTCGGCCCATTGAGTCCACACCAACTGTCTGAAAATTGTCCCAGCCAGATCCACCCCCCTATCCTATCCACGTAACCTCACATTTCCGAGGGCTAACCCACCCAGTCTGTACATCCCTGGACATGATGGACAATTTAGCATGGCCAGTCCATCTAACCTACACATCCTTGGACTGTGGGAGGAACCTAGAGCACCTGGAGGAAATCCACATAGAAACGGGGGGAATGTGCAAACTCCACATAGTCTCCCAAAGATGGAATCAGTCCTGGGTCCCTGGTGCTGTGAGGCAGCAGTGCTAATCAATGAGCCACTGTGCTGCCCCAAACATCATTCAACACTCTTAAATGAAGACTATCAGATCCTGGAGATTTATCAACTTTCAGCCCCATTAATTTCCCAGCACCAGTTTCCTCTTAATTGTGCTAATTTCTTTCACCTCCCCATTCTTCCTAACCAGTTGGATCTCTACTTCTGGGAGATTTCGGCATCTTCCTCAATGAAAGTAGGTACAGCGTAATCATTTAGCTTCTCTGTCATTTCCAAATGCCCCATTACAAATTATCTTGACCCTGTCTTTAATAGATCCTTATTCATTTTGGCAAAATGTTTGCACTTTATGTACCTGTATAAGCTTTTACAATCTGTTTTTATATTTTTTATAGATTGCATTCATATTCTGTTTTCCCTTTCTTTATCATTTTTTTGGTCTTTCTTTATTATATTCCGTAAACCTCCCAATCCTCAGATATTACTGCTTTTTGACAACTATATAGACCTTTTCTTTTATTCTTGTGCAATGCTGAACTTCCGTTTGTTAACCACATCTGACTGACCTTTCTTGAGCTTTTGTACATTGAAATAATGTATAGTTGTTGTAGGTCTTGCAATAGTTTCTTAAAGACTATTCATTGCCTATGTACTGTCATTCTGTTTAAGTAATTTCCCAACCAACCTCAGCCAAGTTGTGCCTCATGTGCTCATAATTTCTCTTATTCAAATTTGACATCCTTGCTTCTTAATTAACAACCTCACTTCCAAACATAATGTTTGGTAAAGTGTCACACGAGAGTCTGGTCAGTAAAGTTAAAGCCCACAGATGTTAGGTTGGTCCCATGATAGGAGTTTGAAGTTTACACATAATATAAAACTTGACTATCGTGAACTGCGGGCAGATAGTGGTAAACTTAGAGGACTTAGACTGTTGGAATAAATGGACCCATGGCACCTGATATTTAATACAGAAAAGTGTAAAGTGATACATTTTGGTCGGAGAACAAGGAGAAGCAATATAAAATACAGGACACAATACCAAGGGTTTAGGAACAGGGAACTTGGGGTGCACAAACCATTGAAGGTGGCAGGGAAATTTCTTGCATTTGAATGAACTGCTGTCTGTGCAAATTGTGTAGATTAACATTGTTCCTATGATCAAATCAAAATCTTAGCAGATGGAATATAATGTGGGAAAATGTCAGGTTTTGTACTTTGGCAGGAAGAATAGAAAAGCTGAATAATATTTAAATAGAGAAAGTTGCAGTACAGAGGGATTTGGGGTTCATCATGCGTGAATCACAAAAAGCTAGCAGCCAAGTTCCATGGGTAATAGGAAAGGCAAATGGAACTTTGGCCTTTACTTCAAAGGAAATGGAGTATAAAGGTAGGGAGGCAAAGCAATGCAAGGCGTCAGTCAGACCATACCTAGAATATTATGAATGGTCATGGTCCCTTTATTTAAGGAGGGATATACTAGCATTTTAGAGGCAGTTTAGAGGGGCTTCACTAGGTTGATGCTGGGTATGGAGGGATTATCTTATAAGGAGATGTTGCATAGGTTGGGTCTGTACTCTTTGGAGTTTAGAAGAATGAGAGTTACCCCTTATTGAAACCCTGTAAGATTCTTAGGGAGTTTGATGGTGTTGTTATGGAGAGGTTGTTTCCTCTACTGCTGAGAACTTGGGAGGAATTTCTTCATACACATGGTTGTTATGATCTGGAACGCATGGAATGAAAGTGCAGTGAAATCGGATTCCATCTTAATTTTCAAAAGGCAATTGGACATGTTCTTAAAGAGAATCAACTTGTAGGCTTATGTGGAGAAAATGGGAATTTGGAACTAAATTGGAAGCTCTTTCCAGGAGCTTTTTCTGTTAAGTACGATTTTATGGTTTCTATAATACAGGGAAGGATTTGATGAGCAACAGACAGACTTTTGAGTGCTAAACCATGTGCTTGGATTTTCTTGTGCATATGGAGTTATAACTCCACAATATGTGATTTTTTTAATCAAGATCAGGACATTGTTCTGATTGATTGACCTGCCTTTGTGTTGGTCAAGGAATAGGCTGCAGCAATAGGTATGGAACCTGCAGCTAGGTTGGGAGCAAGGGGCTACAGGTTGGCCAATCTTTGATTTTTACTCCTGGCCCACAAGCAGTGCTGCAAAGATTTGTCCCCAAGCTGTGCTCACCTGAGTTAAATTGCATGAATTCCCCAGGACTCAGAAGTTAGCCAGTTACCACAGAGCAGTAGTTTCAAGGGAATACACTGAGATAGAATCCCTAGTTAGTGACAGGCACCAAAGGAAGACTCTAGTCAGTATAGGAGTAGTAGTGAGAAAGAAGGCTCCTTCATCATTGAACAATAAGGGTGGTGGTACTCAGCCAGTTCAACAAGATATAGTGAGGAAGTAACCCTAATTAGTGCAGATCACAAATGGAGGAATGCTGCATACTCACACTGCACTGCATTATTCTAGCTTTAGGTGTTCGGCATCAATGGCAAGGTAAAATGGGGTGATGTAGTTTCACCTACACTCTTCAAATGTCTGCTGTAGTATCTTTGTTACTGTTGGATCGAGTGAAGTTGCGTCCCCGTAAGAGATTATTAGCCTCTTCAAACATCCCGAGAATGAGAGAGCCTGTCACGGCTCAGCATTGCTCACCCCTCACAATGAGCCAACTCTTTGCAAATAGCATCATACATCATGAATCCTTGAACCTTGATGACGTTGACTGCCGCCACTATTGTGCTTTAATGTGAACTACACGGAAGCCAAAAGCAATGTGCAGGAATTGTGGTAGGACATGCCCAGAACAAATTATCCACACTTCCACCTACCCTGTGAGTGAGAATATGGATTCACTGATGAATTCACACATCTTTGCAGGCAAAGTTTCATTCTGTCTGTTAGCTTTTCAAGAGAGAGCACTGCCATTCAAGGCTAGAAGGTATTTAATGGGAAGTTCAAATCTCCACTCTCCTTCACAGCACAGTGATGTGCTGACAGGAGCAGCACAAAGCATTGCCTCTCTCAGGTTAAATGCTGACCAATAGGATACTTAAGCGGTTCAGGGCAATGCAGCAGTGCAAGTGAACTCAAAAACATGAAAGGTTAACCGGCAATGAAAGAATGAGAAGAAAGTGCCTCAGAACTGTTCCCATCCTGCTGTCTGTTATGAGAGGCTGCACTGAACAACATTTGGATATCTTGTTGGTTGATGCCTTAGTTTAACTCCATGTGATGTTATTGCTATGTTTCACTGATGGCTGCTTTCTCCTGAATGGTAAGGAAGACCTGTAGAGAGTAGATACTTGAAAGTGGGATCACAATCATGCAATCATATTGGTAAAAAGCATTTATTCAGCAATAGAAAATTTCAATGACTGTAAAATTATCCAGGTCCACATGTACTTTGAATAGACCAGAGGCTGTTTGTCATGTATCCAACAGAAAGCTACATAATAAAAGAAAGTCCATACATTGCACATTCATTCTGTAACTGGGTTTCAATAGGCTATGTCTGTGAGATTGACAATAAATAGCTCTACAATGGTTTCTTTGACGTCCCTCCCCATCAATGCCCTGATTCTCATCCTCTTCATCCTCAGAAGATTGCTGTAGATCCCCACTTTCTCTGCACCAGGACATCCTCACTTTGTCAGCTCCAGCTATGAAAAGTACAACATGCCTAAATGAAGCAGCACGCCATTTCTAGGCTATACTGCAAAATCCCACCAAAGCAGTCCAGGCATTGAAACTCACCTTAAGGATGCCAGTGGTCTGTTTCACAATAGCATTGATGATCAAATGTGGGCCGAACACTGATAGAATGGAAGCATTTTAGGAACATAACAACAGGAGTAGGTCATTCAATCTGTTGAACCTGTTCTGCCATTCAATGTGATAATGAATGATCAAATATTTCAATACCTTTTAACCACCCCATCCCATTTTTTACTGTTGAATGCTGTAGGTCAGTGAAAGGGTGTTCTGAAAGCAACAGGGGTACAGTCTATAGTACCCAACCCCTAGAGGATTGTGTCAATGTTGGAGAACCCAGTGCCTGGACGGCTTGACTCTCTTCATCACAGGAGAAGTATATAAACTGGCACAATCTGGAGAAAATGGCATTGGTGACATCCCTGATGTCTTTGTGATTTAAGGTTTGGGAAATGCCATGCGGGTCCTCAAATACTGCGTTTTGATCAAGCTGCTAGTGTAAAAATGAAAGGAAGCTGTAACCTTGATGGCCACAGGATGGGATGACCGGTCACTCCTTCTGAGCGCAAATCCCACTGCAGAAAATGACAGCAAAGTCAGTATGTGGAGTGTCTGTCTATTCACCTCTGCCTCCCTTGGGGGAGCTTCCGCCTGCTGCCTTTTTCTGTTAGGTTATGCAGCAGTTGCTAGAGGTTGCTCTTCCTTCTGGGCTTGCTGAGTATGTTGTAGTTGCTCTCTCCTTCTACACTGTCTTCACCTGTGTACCAAGGTCACAAGTAGGACAGCTTGTTAACATCTAATTTATATTTATTTATTTGACATGACAAGGAATGCAAACTATGTAATGGTCATGATTGCTTGAGGTTGTAATTTTTTATGTTCATTCTTACAGGTGGATGACATACTGATCACTTACAATTTAATGCCAGATAGGTGGAATAACTGAATCAATGGCTATATGTTAATACAGCTGTCCCTAGCAGGGTCTCATATTTCAAAGAATTATAGTCCATCCCTGAAGACAAAACCAATGATTTACATTGTCCACTCTACATATGGTGGCAGCCTCTTGTTATTACAGATTTGAGTTTGAATAAAAGATGGTGAGGTTTCAGTTTTATGGCCCAGTGAGTGACTTTAATACTCTACCTGAAGTGCAGGATTATCTCCCCATTCTTCATGTTTCCTTTTGAGTTGCTGCTCTTGGGTTCCAGATGACCTTTCAGCCTTTATTTTTCCCTTTAAATCACAGCTCTTTTGTCCCCAAATTACTCCCTGTGATCATGACTTTGTGAATTGCCATGCCCTCATTGGCCATACACTCTCTCCATGTAGAGGCCAGAGTGAGGGTCACTTGTGAGAACTTCTCCTGCAGATTCCCCTCTGATGCTCTATGAAATCCCACCCTTCTACCCTGAATTACCCCTTTCACTATAAGCATTCCCTCAGGGTATAAATCATAAGGGTCCTTGGGCTCCAAAATGAAATTGTGAAGGACTGAACTGGTAGGTGAGTTATCCTGTGAATGGCCACGAAGATGCGGTGAGGCAATGCCAACTTGTGTGGACAAAATATGGGGGGGAGCTGTGCCCATGGAGCATACAGGGAAATGGTAGTGAGTTTCTGAAGGCCCGGAGAGGGAATAGGTGATTTGCTGTCATTAGGCAACTGCTCTGACTTTCATGATGAGGATTGGCAGCATCTAATTTCTCAGGTATGCTACGGCCAGTTTGAAGCAGTGTGGAAGTGAGTTGAGATTAGCTAATAATGAGAAACAATTGCATGGAAATAAAGTAGTTACCACTCATTAGCAAGATTCAAAATTCACAGTGAAAATCAGAATTTTTTTTCTCTGTGTTGAGAATCTGAATTTTCCATTCTTGCCAACTTTTCCCAACTTTCTTGATAATGCAAGAAATTACACCCAGTGTATCCAATTCTGCGTACTGCACTTTAGGCAGGATACATCAGAAATGGTGCATGAAAGGTTAATGAGAATGGCTCTCAACGAAACTGATAAACCTCAGATGCAAGCTCAGATTGGAGAACCTGGATTTGTTTCTTTACAGAAGAGAAAGCTGAGATGATATTTCATACTGTGTTATACCTATGAGGAATATAGACAGGGTGGATAGGGAGTCTGTTTCCATTGGTTGAAGGGTTGAGAAAAGAGGCCGATTGGTAAAAGAAGCAACCGTGACCTGAGGAAAAAACATTTAGGCAGTGAGTGGTTAGGATCTGGAATCTACCATCTGACAGTTGTGGAGGCAAATCCAAGCAGACTTTCTAAAGGGAATTGAATAAGGACCTGAAGAGAAAAGAAAATGCTGGTCATGAGGGAAAGGGCTGGAACCTGGTTATTAATGAACTAATCTTGCAGAGACAGCACATTCACAACAGCTGTAATGGCCTCCTTCTGTGCTGTATCTATTTTATGATTACGTTCTACAATATCTTGCAAACAGGTTAAATACGAAGGTTTCAATCCTATTAGAGTATATAAATGGCCAAACCATCTCCAGGTGGAGATTGAAAATCAACTTTATGACTCTAATTGAATCATAATTCTAATTGCAATAAAGCTTTAGAAGAGCTGTGTTAGTGATGTTGACTCTCTATGCAGGCTCTAATTGTTTGTAACTATGATTTCTGATTTTCAGTTTAACTTTCCTCACAATCTGCAGCTCTTGGAGGTGCAGCCCACTTGGTAAATTTCCAAAGCTTGGACGCAGTTGCAGGACTTTTGATGGCTCAACAGTTTTACAATTGCCAAATGGCTGGATTTTCAATCCCAAATGCAGAACACAGGTATTGAGCTTCCTAGAGCAGATTGTCCAACAGAATTTGAAACTGGGATTTACACACTTTGTAATATGAAGTGATGAATCTGCAGTAAACTTTGATGGAAAAGAAAGTTGTAACCAAATGTTTGTAATCCAATTTAATTCCCTGAACATATTTTTGTTCCCATTTCCGAATACATTCATAACCTGTCTTCATAAACTAGTTTTATATTGTTTTAATGTAGTAAAGTATGATTTTGTGAAATTGATTCCATGTGTTCATTACAAAATGCAGATGTAACTGGTAATCTTTTTAATGCATTTTACAGATCACTGCAATTAATACATTGATGTGCCTTGTTAAGTCTTTGTTTTATTTGTATCTGATGCCAGTGACTCTTCCCAAGAAGCTAGATTTCAACAATAATTGGAACTTCTTGTTTTCAATCTCTAAGAAAGAGATTATCAATTGAATAAATAGATCAATAACTGAGTTAGGTTTGTTTTTCAAAGTGTATTTAATAGCATTATTGTCAGAATTTACATCTGGTGAATAATAGTTATTTGTTTCAAATTGCCATAACATAGTGAACATTTGTAATTGGCTATACCACTAAATGTAATACTGCAGTGCAAGATCACATTAGCCTTTTAAAGTGTTGTTCTACAAATTATCTCTGTAGGATTTTGCTGAAAAGTACGTGATGTCTTAAAATTCAATTGCTGTAAATTGTCACTTAATCTTGAAATTATTGCAAATCTTGAATGAGGCTCAGCTGGTAGTAAACTTGCTTTTGAATGATGAAATTGTAGAGTCAACCCCATCAAGGATTTGAGCATATAATTTAACAGTGCCACTCTGGAAGTGCAGATTTGTGGTGCTAAGTGGTTAATAAGATGGTAACTGAGTGCTAGTTCTGGTGCTTTGGTGCACATTAGAGGTTCCTTCATATAATTTGACATGTTTTCCTGTTGCCTTGATGAATTTGGCTTCCCTGGATCAGTTGCTGGTCAAAAATATACTTCCTGGTCATTTATTTAGTAGAATCTCTTTTTGGGACATTGCTGTGCACAAGAGATTTGCATTTTGGGGTTTGGATCTCATGCAAATGTTGATAGTAAACTGCTGCTGCTTGTTGGTAAGATATTGTCTCCTACCCTCATTGTGTTGGAGGGTGGGTCAAGGTCTCAAGAAGGGAGCCATTCTTAAGTAGAGCAGCTCTGAGTCAGAAGACATTTTGTGGACCAGGAAAGGGTATTTCTTGTTCCTTCTAACGCTATAAGAATTCAATTTAAAATATATTTGGCAGTTTTATAAACTGTCTCCAATAAATAACTTAGAGTGTCTCAAATTATGGCACATAATCCTGGTACATTTGACTTCCAGTTCCACACATTTTTACCTGAAATTTGGAAAAAAAAATGCCAAGGTATCTCTTTATAATTCATCGTGAGTCTGTAATGTCAGCCTACTATTTATATAGACGTCACACTAATAGGCAAAATCTAGCAGGTTTATGGGCCAGGGCAGGGAAAGCAGGTACAACCCTTCCCTACCGCCGTCCCTCAGTCCTGACCTTTCCACAATTTTATGGTAGGATGGACATAGCCCAGGCCGACCCATCTGCCCTTGCCCTAGTTGAGGCCCTTAGTGGGCTGTTTCCTGCCCTCTTTTGCTTTTGAAATTATCAGAAAGTGTTTAGGGGTGGCAGAGAAATGGAACATCTGGAAAGGTTGTGGGTGCCTCCCTCACTGGCCCCCTTTCCACATTTCCCAACATCTACCCACTGATGGTTCTCCTTTCACCTCTGTTCCCTCCATCAAGATACCTCTCTCTTCCCACCTCCTCTGGCCTCACCTTCCCATCCCACCTCAACGCCACTTGCACTTACCTGGTCCTGGATTCTGGGGCTTTGAACTTCTTGTAGTGCCAGCCCAGTCCTATTTCAGAGCTCTCAGAACACACACAGCTGCTGGCCATTCTGATTGGCTGCCAGCTGTCTGAGGTGAGACTTCCTCCCAAATGTTGGTGGAAGTCCTGTTTCCTGACAAGTTAATATTCCCTATATGGCTGTGAGGCAGGAAGACATTCCCCGCTGAATGCTTATGCAGCAGGGTGGGAAACCCCATCATCTAAAAAATCCAGGCCAATGAGTTTAATTGTTATTTTAATGAAGAGAGTGGTGAAGGACATAATTAGGTCTGTTCAGGCAGAGGCTTTATTCAAGATTTCAGGGTAAGGAAATGAGAAGAACATACGTTCACTAAGCAAGCCTTCCAAATGTGTTTTTTATAAGTATTTGTTTATGAGCTTTGGTCATTGCTGACAAGACCTGCGTGTATTGTCCATCCCTAATTACCTTTGAGAATGTGGTTCAAGAGCAGCCATCTTGAACTCCAAGGGAGTTCCAGGATTTTGACCTAATGCAAGTAAAGAACATTGAAATAGTTCCAAGTCACCACTACATCTGACTTGGAGGGGAATGTACTGGTTAGTCTTGTTTTCCTAAATTCTAGAGGTCACAGGTTTTGAAAATGTTTTCAAAGGAACCTTGGCAAGTAGTTGCAGTGAATTTTGTAGATGTATATCCTGCTGCCACTGCACCATGGAGGAGGATGGGTATCAATCGCATGGTTTGCTTTTGCTCTGATGTTCTTAGAGTTTCTACATCACAGGAAGAGCCCCTTTAGCCAATTATCAAACATCCATCTGTTCTAATCCCATTTTTCAGCATGGCCACTGGCTATTCTATATGATATTTCATGAGTTCATCTAAGTAGTTTTTCATTGTTTTAAGTGTACCCATTTCTGTCACCTTTTTAGTCAGTGTGCTCCAGATACCCACAACATTCTTGGTGAAAACTCTTTCCTTAAATCCCCTTTAAACTTTCTGCTCCTTACCTTAAAACTGTGCCCCCAGTTATTGACCCTTCTAATAAGGGGAAACGTTTATTCCTGTCTAACCCTGTCTATGCTTCTCAGAACTTTGTACGCACCCCCTTAGCCTTCTTTTTCTAAAGTGAACAACTCCAGACTATCTTAGTCTGTCTACATAGCTGAATTGGTCCAGCGCCGGCAACATCCTGGTGAATCTCTTCTGCACCCTCTCTTGTGCAATCATACCCTTCCTACAGTGAGATGACCAGAACTGCACAGAGTAATCCAGCTGTGGTCTAACTAATGGTACATATAGTTCCATATAACCTCTGTGCTCTTGTATTTAATCTGTTGAGCAATAAAGGTAGGTATTCCATATGCTTTCTTAACCAACTTCTCTATTTGTCTTGTTTTCTTCAAGAATCTATGGCCATGTACAGAAGGTCCTCTGTACTTCATTGGGTCTTACCACGTGCTCCCTTGTCTTATTAGTCCTCCTAAAATGCATCATCTCATACTTTAGGATTAAATTCTATTTGCCATTGTTCAGTTCATCTGACCAACATGGCTATATTATCCTGTAGTTTAAGGTTTTCTTCCTCGCTATTTATCACCCCACTAATTTTCATTTCATCTGCAAACTTCCTGAACATACCTCCTACATTCACATCTGGATCATTACTGTAAACAACAAACAGCAAGTGACCCAGCACTGATTGAAATAGTATGCCTCTGGACACTGATGTCCAGTCACAGAAACAAGATTTGACCATCACACGCTGTTTCCTGTCACTAAGCCTATTCTGGATTCACTTTGCCAAACATCCCTGGATCCCTTGGACTCTTAGCTTCTTAATCAGTTTGCGATGCAAAACCTGGTCAAAAACCTTGCTGAGGTCCATGTTGACTCTCTCAGCCATGTTTCTGTTATGTCTATAGTATCCCAGTCCCCAGAGCCAATCTATGCTCTGAGCTCATCTGCCTTACCAGTCAGGACTCGTGCGTTGAAATAAATGTACTTTAAACCAGAAGCCTTTTCCCTCCTTTACTGTGCCCCTGGCTATCCTGAATAGTAAACTTGTTCTCGATGGCTAATGTATTTTCCCTTGACTTCTCGATGGTCTCTCCCTTACTCAGAGTCCCACCCCCCCACCAAACTAGTTTAAACCTTCCCATGTAACACGAGCAAATCTCCCCGTGAGGATATTGGAACCCCTCTGGTTCAAGTACAACCCGCCTCTTTTGTACAGGTAATCCCTACCCCAGAAGAGATCCCAATGATCAAAGAACTGAAATCTCTGCCCCCTACACCATCTCCTCAGCCACACATTCATCTGGCCTATCTTTCTATTTCTATCCTCACTGGCACGTGGCACTGGGAGTAATCCGGAGATCACTACCCTTGACAGCCTGCTTTTTAACTTTTTACCTAACTTCCTATACTCATTTCGCAGGACCCCATCCCTTTGTCTACCTATCTCATTTGTACCGATGTGCACAATGACCTCTGGCTGTTCACTTTCCCCCTTCAGAATGTTCAGCAACTGCTCAGAGAATCCTTGACCCTGGCACCCACCATCCTGGTGTCTCTTCCGTGGCCACAGAATCTCCTGTCTGTCCCCTTCACAAATGAGTCTCCTATCAGTATTGCTCCGCCTGGTGTACCCTTTTCCTCTGAACCTCAGAGCCAGTCACAGTGCCACTGACCTGACTGCTGCTGTTAGCCCCTGTAAGGTCGTTTCCCCCTCCAACAGTATACAAAACAGTATACCTATTCTTGAGGGGAATCTGCCTCACCCCTTTACCTCTTCTGATGGTCACCCAGCTATCTGCAGCTTAGGAGTGACCACTTTACTATAGCTCTTATTAATGATATTCATCAACCCAGATGATCCTGAACGCATCCACCTCCAGCTCCAGTTCCCTAACGTGGCCTGTCAGGAGCTGCAACCGGGTGTACTTCTCACAGGTGTGGCCACCAGGGACACTGGAAGTCTCCCTGATCTCCCACATCCTGCAAGAGGAGCATGCCATTACCCTAATTGTCATCCCCACTACCTTCAGACTAGACAGAAAGAAAGGAGAGTTAAAGAGCCCTTACCTGTACCCTTGCTCAGCCTCTACATGCAGAAACCTCTTGAACAAAGGCCTCAACACTTCCACTCTAACACTGGCCCACTTTCTTAATGGCTGCCCCATTGTACACCCTTACCTTGCCAGTCATCCTCCTCGCAGAGTGTTTTTTTTCAGTCAGAGGAGGAAGGAGGATGAGAAACACCGGTGTAATGTTTCAGGTTTAACCACACCTTGACACCAGGTTCTCTCTCTGACCTGCTGTGCAGTCATGATGACTATGGCAATGTGTCCCAGAATTCTGCTGTGATAACTCTCATCCACCCTCTGATTTGCCATCTCACAGAAGGTGCCCTGCAGAGGTCTCCTGTACAGTCATGATGACTGTAGCACTATCTCCCAGAATTCCACTATCTCAGCCGCCCTCTGATTCGCTCTGATTTTCTCTTGTTGGACATAGTCACAGCATGGCACTGTGCGAGATAAATGTTGCTTCCTAACTATCAGTTTCAAACCTGAATATTGGCCATGTATTGCTGCATGCTGACACTGTTTTTCATTGTTTGAGAAGTTATGAATAGTACTGAACAGTCTGAACGTACTGAACAACCAGCTTGTGCAGTCATAAACAAATACCCACACTTCTGACCTTGCATTGGATGAAAAAAAGGTCATCAGTGAAGCAATTAAAGACTGGCCTTGGATACTGCCTTGAGGAAATTCTGCAGTAATGTCCTGAGGCTGTGATGATTGGCATACAACAGCTGCAACCATCTTACTTTGTGCGCGAAATGACTCCAACCAGTGGAGATTCTTCCTTTTGATTCCTACTGGATTCAATTTTGCTAAAGAACCTTAATGAATCAAATGCTGTGTTAATGTCAAGAACAGTCAATCTCACCACACCTCTGAAATTCAGTTCTTTTGCACATGCAGTCGTGTGGTCTGGAGTCAAGTGGCCCTGGCAGAAGTCAAACTGAACATTGGTGAGAAGTGATTGATAGCACATTCAATGACATTGTGCATCGTTTTGTAGACGATTGTAAAGAATGATGGGTATTTATTGCCTGCATTGGATTTATCCTGCTTTATGTGGACAAGTCACACTTAAGCAATTTTCCATTTTGCTCACAAGTGATGGAGCTGTTTTGAAACTGCTTGGCTAAGTGGAACACAAGTCTTCAGTACTCCTGCTGGAATGTTGTGAGGGGCAATGGCCTTTGTTGTATCCAATGCGTTCAGCTGTCTCTTTGCTTGAAGTGCAGCAAATCAAATTGGTTGAACACTGACATTTATGATACTGGGGACCTCAGCAGGAGGCTGAGCTGGATTATCTATTCGGGACATCAGGTCATTGCAAATATTTCAGCCTTTTCTTTTACACTGATGTGCTAGGTTTTGCCATCTTTGAGAATGGACATATTCATGGAGTCTCTTCCTCCCATTAGTTGTTCACGGCTGGAATGCAGAGCCTGAGTTGGATTTGGGATCACTTGGATGCTGCTTCTGCTGTTTATGATGCATGTAGTAGCCTAAAGTCAGCTTCACAGTGTCAGTGCCTCATTTTTAGATCTGTCTGATTCTACTCCAGGATGCTGTCCTCAGTGAGCCAGGATTGATTCCTGGCTTCTTGGTAATGGTAGAGAAAGGAACATTCTGGGTCACTTTTGACTCTTGCTGATAGCGCCACACTCTATGACTATCCAATTTTGATTCTGGTTTTAATTCTATTCCATTAGCACAATGATAAGGGTGTCCTCAGTGTGGAGTCAGCACTTTGTCTCCAAGGATAGTGAAGTGGTCACCTCAACTGATAATACCATGAACAAATGCATCTGCAGCAGGTAGATTGTGGGGAAGATCTCAAGTCATTTTTCTTCCCTCTTGTTGGTTCTCTCACCACCTACTACAGGACCACAATGACAAGTACATCCCTTAGGACCTAACCAGCTTGGTCTATGGTAATGTTACTGAGCCACACTCGGCGATGGAAAATGAAGATCCCTGTCCAGAGCACATTCTATTTTCTACCCTTGCTAAACTCTTCCCAGTTGTGGTGAATATAGAGGAGCACTGATTCACCAGCTGAGTGAGGGTGGTTAGGGGTGATCAGTAAGAAAGTTCCTTTACCACATCTGATCTGAAGCTGTGAGACTACATGGGGTTCAAGTCAATGCTGAAGATTCCCAGGAGCACTGTGCGTATACCACTGTGGTGCAGAGGTAATGGATGTATTGGCTGTAATCTTCCAAAGTTCCCTAGATTTTGGAAATGTCTTCAAGAAATGTCTTCAAGAAGGCAAATATAACACCGTTATTCAAGAAAGGAAAGGACAAAAAGTAGCAAACGATAAATCAGTTAGCCTGATATCTGGGAGAATGCTGGAATCCGTAAGAAACTTGTTGTGAACACAGCCCAGTCCATCATGCAAGCCAGCCTTCCATCCATTGACTCCATCTACATCTCTGGCTACCTTGGAAAGGCAGCTAACATTATCAAAGACCCCTCCCACCCAGTTATAATCTCTTCCAACCTTTTCCATCAGCCAGAAAATATAAAAGCTTACACACACGTACCAACATGTTCAAGAGCAGCTTCTTCCCCACAGTTATTAGACTTCTGAATGGACCTCTCTAATCTCAAATCTAATGTTGCTCTTGCCTCTTCTACACCTGCTTTACAGCCGTACCTTTTTATTCCTTGCTCTGTTCTATCACCCTATGGTCTGTCTGCACTGCATTCAAAACAAAACTTTTCAATGTACGTAGGTACATATGACAATAATAAATCAAATCAAATCAAATCAAATTGTGTGACTGAGCACAAAATGTCCATGCAGAAGCATCCTGTGATTGGATTGGAGATGTGCAATGAGGGTTCTAGAAGTTGGCACATATCGGATGTCGTGTACATAGTTGTAGGGTGTGCGTGGAGCATGCCCTGAGATTTTGTTACCTGGTGTCCAACGCAGAGATCCTTTAGAGCAAGCAGCAAGCTGAAGTTGCCAGATAGCCGCTCTGACTTCCATTTTGAGTATCCCTGGTGTCCATTTTACTTGCAGCAGATGGTACAATAGAAATCTGCATATTAATGAGGTGAGATGTTCAGTTTGTAAAGTCATTAATAAGCGGTAAACCCTCTTAATAGGCAATGTGCTTCTGCCTAGTGAGAATGTGGTCCTGATGCCCAGAATTTAGTTAAAAGATGCGCTAGTTATTCTTGCCATTGAAGTAGGCCTCAGTGGACTTCTCATATTGATTCTGACACATTTCTCACCACAGACCATGTTTTTCAGGTCCCTATAGGGTTCTGCCATACAAAACAATCAAGACGTGTGAACGTAGTCTTGGGGCAGAATGATTAAATGAATCACTCGACACCCTGCTCCACTTCCAGCATCAAAGAGTTTACAGCCGGTTCTGTTATAACGTGTATTCCGTCAACACGAATTGGCTGTAATGCAATTGATGAATCGAGGAACACTATTTCTAAAATGCAAACATGTGTTGGCTAATACACGGCTCCATCGGTGCGCAGAGGAGTACGCATTTCATCATGAATACATACAATGTTAGCACCGAAAGAGTCTCTGCGCCAGCATGACGTGATCATTTTGCGGTCTTTGTCGTGAAGTGCGTTCTGTGAGAGGTACAGTGCAACCTCCTCCCCCATCAAGTCATCTTGACATTTTTCAAGGTAAAGTGTTAAATTTACTTTTATTTCATTATCAGATATGAATAAGACATTTATTCAAATTGTGCTATCATTTGTGTTAGACTTTTGAGTGGTGGTCTGCCCCTAACCCCACTTTTCCCATAGGCCCCGTTATTTCTGTAGCATGATTTTCTATAATGCGACATTGCACGGGAATGCAACTATCACTTTGTAGCAGAACTGACTGTATTGTTGTACATTGATGAGGAGAAAAGCCCTGTGCAAGCCAGAGGCTTCTCCACTCAACAAAGGAAAATATATACTTGTTATATATTTACTTTTAGCCTGCTTTTGGCTGATACAAACCAATTGTATTATTAATTGATTACAAACACATCCAATCAGGGTTAATCATTTGACTGTGGTCAGCTTTAAGTCATCCCATGATCTCATGATGTTTACCAAACCTCCTTATCACTTATCACTTCACAATACATCATGTTCATTACTTTCCAGAGTTTAGACTCCAGCAATAATCTCTGCTAATCAGAAGGGTCATTTTCCAGATGTCTTTGACTGAATATCCTCAGGAATGCGGTTAAATCACTTAATGACTGTATACTTAAAACTCATGCAACTATAATTACCTGGCCTGCTTAACTAATTAGGTCAGTCTCCTTCTTTCTATCCCATGCTAAATATCAAACGTTGGTCTGGCTTGAAAAGGAGTTTTTATCAATATTTCTCAAAGATGTACCATATCAAGCTGTCTCCATACAAACAGCTATATCTGCTTCAGTTTCAACAGAGTCCAATTTATGCATTTCACAAGACCCTTGTGTGTTATCTTCATTTTGTAACCATGGATATGCTCCTTCTATGAATGCTACGATTGCTCTTGTTTATATTTTAGCTTCAAACAGTAGACTATGGAAGCTGCTGTTTCAGCTAAAAATCTTCTCAGCCATTTTATGTCAACTGAGAGCCACTTTCAGCCATTTTAAGCTGTTTTCGCCATGAGCAGCCCTAACAGCAGTTTTACAAAATAAAATTTGTATTTGATGTGTTTGTGTGTATTCATTGAAGGTTTAACAATCTGTAACAAGATGTAAAGAAAAACCAATCAATGATGCTGAATGCAGCAGTACAGAACAATTGGAGTGTCCTCATACATGAAATACAAAATGTTAGCATGAGAGTAGAGCAAACAATTAAGAAGATATGGAAAGTTGGCCTTTATTGTAAGAGTGATGGAATATAAATATTGGGAAGTCTCAGTACAACTGGACAGGGTTTTGATGGGACTGAAGCACTAGAAAAGTGTGTAGCTTTAGCAGGATATTGTTATGATCCCAGTTGTTGTTATTACTGAGCAAGTCTGATCCCAGACTGAAATCTGGCTTGCCAGATCATGTTTTGTTTTGGTTTGGGGGTTTTTATAAGGTGGCTTCTCACTGAGACAGGAGCACACAATATTGCAGATTTTGTTTTAACAATATAACAATTTTATTAAGCAAAAGAAATGAAAATAAAATAGAATGAACTAATCTATTCACTTATAGTACAAATTCAAAGACTTTTAAACACACAAAATATAATCCCATAAATCCCAAAATATTCTTTTATAAGATTAAAAAAATCAACATCCCTTGTACAGTACCTAACAGCAATCCTTGTACAGTACTCCCACCAGAATTCCTTTCTCTACTACCCCCATAAATTTAAGAAAACTCTGACTTTAACTCATGGACTAGAACCTTCGATGTCTTATTCCCGAGGCTGTCATACAAACTGAGTTTAAACAAACTCAATCAAGTCCTCTTCAGGGTTTTATCCCAACACTCCTGGGCTGGGACTATTGCAAACTCCTTACTCTAAGGTAATTTAGTTTTATATTCTCTCCCATTCTCATGAGCATAATACTGTCCAAAACAATGTAAAACTAAAACATATAAACCTCTTCCTCTAAGCTTTAAAGAATCTCCCAGTCCAGGAAGTTCCAACTGAAACCTTTAGGTACAATTCCATACCTTGTTAGGTCATAAAATTTGAAAGTAATCAAAAACTCATTATGCTGTCAAAGCAGCTCTTACAAACTGTTTCTAAATAAATCACTACAGAAATACTTTACAAGTTAATTAATAACTTCCCAAACAGAAACCTACAGCTTGCTAAGTCAAAATTCAAAACCGAATCTTAGAATAAATGATATTAAATACATATATTATTAATCAAATAGTTTATATTATAATATGAGTACATTACAGGCAGTTCAGAGAAGGTTCAGTAGGTTATTCCTGAGATGAGGGGATTGATTTATTAGGCAATCTTGAGAGGGTTGAGCCTATACTCATTGAAGTTTAGAAGATTGAGAGGTGAAAAATGTAAGAGTCTGAGGGACTTCTACAGGGTGCGTGCTGAGAGGATATTTCCCCTAGTGGAGCAATCTAGAACTAGACCACATAATTTCACAATAAGGATTCACCCATTTAAGACTGAGATGAGGAAGAATTTCTTCATCCAGAGGGTTGTCAATCTTTGGAATTCTCTACCTTAGTATAACCTCCTATGTGCAGCCTATCCTTACCTATTGTCTTCTGATAGGCATAGCTAGTGATGCTGTCTGTTGACGCTCTTGCTGTTTATTTTGCCCAAGACTGCGGGTTTGAGTTCCACCTGCTTCAGTTGTGTGTAATAACATTGGGATCAGCCATGATTCTATTCAATGGTGGAGCAGTCTTGAGGGGCCAAATGGCCTAGTTCTGTTCGCATTTCTTGTGCTCTTATTTCTGAACAGGTTGATTTGAAAATATCTACCCTCCATCATCCAAATGGAGCGGCACGGTGGCTCAGTGGTTAGCACTGCTGCATTACAGTGCCAGGGACCCGGGTTTGATTTCAGCCTTGGGTGATGTCTGTGTAGAGTTTGCGCATTCTCCCTGTGTCTGCGTGGGTTTCCTCCAGGTGCTCCGGTTTCCTCCCAAAGTCCAAAGATGTGCAGGGTAGGTGGATTGGCCGTGCTAAATTGCCCGTAGTGCCCAGGGATGTTTAGGTTAGCTGGGTTAGACATGGGAAATGCAGGGGTAGGGAATTGGGTCTGGGTGGGATGCTCTTTGGAGGGGCGGTGTGGCCTTGTGGGGCCAAATGGCCTGTTTCCACCCTGTAGGGATTCTATGAGATAATTCCATGAGATATTCAAATCGAACTAGGAATAACAGCATCAATGGTGGATGTTAATGAGGTTAAATAAGGCAAAGCAAAAATCAGGAAGCTAATATTCTGGAAGCTGTTATATTTCTAGTTATCCAAAGAGCACAGGGCGCACGAATCCTCACATCAATAAGTACCTCTCTGAGTGCTGCTTCAGTTGCTTAAAAAGACCAATTCCATCAGGTTTTACTGGTGCATTTGGCAGTATTTCTGTAATTTTGTGTGAGAATTGCATTGAAGTGTCCCATTTTACACATCTTCATGGGGGTCCCAATTTCTTTTCCTGGAATGACAGAACAAATGATTTTTGAATCCTGCAATAACTTTCAATGGCTTTGTAAAATGTTGCTGCTTTTATAAAGTTACACAACATTCACAAAATTTCACTTCACCCCCTTGGTCAGAATAATCACTATTCTTTTTGAAACGATTCTTTTAATTTGAGAAATCAGACATTATTTATTTGCACATTTTGTGCAGTTTATGTTTGTACTTTTAAGACATTTACATTTAATCTTTTACAGTACTGTCATCTCTTGGGGAAGGAGTCGAGGAAAGGACGCATTTGAATATTTGCTCAAGCAATTTCCATCCACTCCTTATTCAATAGTCAGTGACAGTTTTGACATTTTTGATGCCTGTAAGCAAATCTGGGGAGACGATCTTAAAGATTGAGTTGAGCAAACGAATAAGGATTTAATGGTGGTTATTCAACCTGATTCAGGGAATCCTGTCGATATGATTATGGATATACTTAGAACTAATATTAGGGAGTTTGTACCAATACTACTGCAGTACACTGCAACTGTGATTACAGACCAGATTTATACTTCTATATGTGGAATATTCTTCCCATACAAATGTTGTAAGGTATAGCTCAGATTCCAGTGCAGGTAAATGCGTGTATTGAATGTCCTATTTACCTCCCTAATAGTACAATGTCATGTTATCAAGTCAGTGAACTCTTGTTATAGACAGAAATAAACTTTCTACAATTACAGATATAGCAGGAACTGCAGATGCTGGAGAATCCAAGACAGTGGTCAAGAACGCCCTCAACCTTGTCTCCCACATCTCCCGCAACTCATCCCTCACACACCGTCCCTGCAATAACAACCAAAAAAGAATCCCCCTCCACCTCACGTACCACCCCACCAACCTCTGGATCCAACGCATCATCCTCCGACACTTCCGCCATCTGCAATCCGACCCCACCACCAAAGACATCTTTCCCTCCCCACCCTTATCTGCTTTCCGGAGGGACCACTCTCTCCGT
>NC_063347.1:34251571-34282058 GCF_021869965.1 Rhincodon typus
GCACATCTGCCAATGTGGTATACTGCATCCGCTGTGCCCGGTGTGGCATCCTCTACATCGGGGAAACCAAGCGGAGGCTCGGGGACCGCTTTGCAGAACACCTACGCTCGGTTCGCAATAAACAACTGCACCTCCCAGTCGCAAACCATTTCAACTCCCCCTCCCATTCCTCAGACGACATGTCCATCTTGGGCCTCCTGCAGTGCCACAACGATGCCACCCAAAGGTTGTAGGAACAGCAACTCATATTCCGCTTGGGAACCCTGCAGCCCAATGGTATCAATGTGGATTTCATAAGCTTCAAAATCTCCCCTCCCCCAACCACATCCCAAAACCAGTCCAGCTCGTCCCCGCCTCCCTAACCTGTTCTTCCTCCCACCTATCCCCTCCTCCAACCTCAAGCCGCACCCCCATCTCCTACCTACTAACCTCATCCCGCCCCCTTGACCTGTCCGTCCTCCCTGGACTGACCTATCCCCTCCCTAACTCCCCACCTACACTCAACTTTACTGGATCCATCCCCGCCTCTTCGACCTGTCTGTTTCCTCTCCACCTATCTTCTCCTCTATCCATCTTCTATCCGCCTCCCCCTCTCTCCCTATTTATTTCAGAACCCTCTTCCCCTCCCCCATTTCTGATGAAGGGTCTCGGCCCGAAACGTCAGCCTTTATGCTCCTTTGATGCTGCTTGGCCTGCTGTGTTCATCCATTTCTACAAGTACAGTCGCTTTTAGTTTTGTCACTTGCTACATGTTATAGTCAGCATATTATTGGATATATACAGCAGAAATGTGAACTTTGGAGTCAAATGAATCTGCTCTTTATCCTCTTATTGAGATGGCATTATTTAATACATTATCAGTTATCCTGTCAGAATAACTAGTTGCAGGGAAAAGTGCCGGGTGTGGTGGGGCTGGAGGGGAGTGTGGAACGGACAAGGGAGTCACGGAGAGAGTGGTCCCTCCACAAGGGAGTCACGGAGAGAGTGGTCCCTCACCTGCCCCTACACCTCCCCCCTCACCCCCATCCCAGGCCCCAAGAAGACTTTCCACATCAAGCAGATGTTCACCTGCACATCTGCTAATGTGGTATACTGTATCCGCTGTTCCCGTTGTGGCCTCCTCTACATCGGGGAAACCAAGTGAAGGCTTGGGGACTGCTTTGTGGAACACCTACGCTCGGTTCGCAATAAACAACTGCACCACCCAGTCGCGAACCATTTCAACTCCCCCTCCCATTCCTCAGACGACATGTCCATCCTGGGCCTCCTGCAGTGCCACAACGATGCCACTCGAAGGTTGCAGGAACAGCACCTCATATTCCGCTTGGGAACCCTGCAGCCCAATGGTGTCAGTGTGGACTTCACAAGCTTCAAAATCTCCCCTCCCCCTACCACATCCCAAAACCAGCCCAGCTTGTCCCCGGCTCCCTAACCTGTCCTTCCTCCCACCTACCCCTCCTTCCACCTCAAGCCCCACCCCCATCTCCTACCTACTAGCCTCATCCCGCCCCCTTGACCTGTCCGTCCTCCCTTGCCTGACCTATCCCCTCCCTAACTCCCCACCTACACTCAGCTTTACTGGCTCCATCCCCGCCTCTTTGACCTGTCTGTCTCCTCTCCACCTATCTTCTCCTCTATCCATCTTCTATCCACCTCCCCCTCCCTCCCTATTTATTTCAGAACCCCCTTCCCCTCCCCCATTTCTGAAGAAGGGTCTAGGCCCGAAACGTCAGCCTTCCTGCTCCTCTGATGCTGCTTGGCCTGCTGTGTTCACCCAGCTCGACACCTTGTTATCTCAGATTCTCCAGCATCTGCAGTTCCTACTATCTCCAAAAAAAAAGTGCTTGCTGGTTTGAGTTACACGTAATAAGACAATATCAAATAAAGAGTCGAGTTGAACAGGAGTAGATTAGACAACAGTAAAAAATTGAGTATTTAGACTGGTATTACAAAGAAATATCAGCAGACTGGCACATTTAAGTAGTCTTATGGAATCCAGATCTGTTATACCGATAGCTATAAAATATTTCACCGAGTTTTGATTGCTTTTGCATGGTCATCGTCTAGCAAATGGCTGTGAAGATGCTGATTGGCAGTCGTGGTGAAGATTTGCATTGGTGCAGTCACCACTACCAGAAGGAGGACCTCAAGCCAGACACCCTCCGAGTTCAAGTGAAGATAAGTGTCCAGCAGAGGTTTATGGAGATGCTGACTGGTGGTTGGGGTAAAGATTTGTATTGATGCAGTTACTATTGCTTTCAAGTGTTATTACACCCCAGACACTACTTCAGTGTTTCTCTTTCTCTCTAGCTTGCTCTCTCTATCTCTTCCCCCCACCATGCTTTTTTTTTGGCTTCTACACTGTAAGGGTAGTATACGGACCAGGAAATAAGAGCCAAGGATGACTGGATTTGATTTAATCTAACAAACCCTCCAAGGTATAATTTAAAGAGGTAAACCATGGCAGGAGATCTCAAAGTCTTGGCTTGCTCTTCTTGCTCCATATGGTCTATTGGGGACACTTCCAGCCCCTCGGGTCAGCATGTGTGCAGGAAGTGTCTCCAGCTACAGCTCCTGGAAGCTCGAGTTTCAGAGTTGGATTGAAGGGAATGGGTGACCACCAGAGAGAGCAACAAAAAGCTAGGCAGGTAGTACAGGAGTCTCCTGTGAACATTCCCCTGCAAAACAGATAAACCGTTTTGGAAACTGTTGAGGGGAATGACCTCTCAGGGGGAACCAGCAGCAGCCAATCTTGTTGCACCATAGTTGGTTCTGCTGCAGGGGGGAGGGGTAAAAATTGTGCCACGGTAATAGTTATAGGGAAGTCAATTGTAAGGAGACAGCAATTTCTGTGGCTGCAAATGAGACTCCAAGATGGTATGTTGCCTCCCTGGTGCTAGGATTAAGGATGTCTTGGAGCGGGTACAGGACATTCTGAAGGGGATGGTGAACAGCCAGTGGTCGTGGTACACATTGGTACAAATGACATAGGTTAAAAAAAGTGATGAAGTCCAAAAAGCAGAATACAGGGAACTAGGAAGAAAGTTAAAAAATCAGACCTCAAAGGTGGTGATCTCAGGATTACTACCGGTGCCAGATGCCAGTCAGAGTAGAAATGACAGAATATATTGCATGAATAGGTGGCTGAAAAGGTGATGTCAGGGGAGGGTTTCAGATTACTGAAGCATTGGGATTGGTTCTAGGGAAGGTGGGACCTCTAAAAATTGGACAGGTTATACCTGGGCAGGACTGGGACTGATATCTTAGGGGGAAGAATTTGCTAGAGTGGTTGGGGAGGGTTTAAGCTAATATGCTAGGGGGATGGGAACCTATGTAAAGAGTCAGGGAAGAAGGGAGCAAGGACAGAAACAAAAGCTAGAAAAGGGAATAAGAAAAGTGATAGGCAGAGAAACCATAATTCAAACAGGGCTATTGAGAAAAATAAGAGTGAGACAAACAATGTTAAAAGGACAAACTTAAAGGCTTTGTGCCTTAAAGCGCGGAGCATTTGCAATAAAGTGGATGAGCTAATCACGTAGATAGATGTAAACGGATACAATATAATGGGATTATGAAGACATGCTGCAGGGTGACCAGGGATGGGAAATGAATGTCCCAGAGTATTCAGTATTTAGAAAGGATGGGCAAAATGGAAATGGTAGTGGAGTGGCATTGCTGTTTAAAGAGGAAATTAACAGAATAGTGAGAAAGGATATTAGCTCTGATAATGTGGAGTCTGTATGGGTAGAGTTGAGAAATATCAAGGAGCAAAAAACATTTGTAGGTGCCATATAGAGACCTCCAAACTGCAGTGGTGATGTTGGCAATGACATTAAACAGGAAATTAGAGATGCATGTGTCAAGGAAATATCGCTGATCATGAGTGATTTTAATCTGCGTATAGATTGGGCAAATTGAATTAGCCACAATGCCATAGAGGAGGAATTCCTGGAGTGTATAAGGGATGGTTTTCTTGACCAATATGTGGAGGAACCAACTAGAGAGCAGGCCATTTTAGACGGGGTACTGTGTAATGAGAAGGGATTCATTGCCAATCTAGCTGTGAGAGACCCCTGGGGGATGAGCAACCATAACATAATAGAACTTTTTATCAAGATGGAGAGTGAGGTAGCTGATTCGGAGGCTAGGGTGCTGAATCGTAATAAAGGAAGCTACGAAGATATGAGGCGTGAATTGGCGTTGATAGATTGGGGAGAGTTATTTAAAGGGATGACAGTGAATAGGCAATGGCAAACATTCAAGGAATGCATGGGGGAACTGCAACAACTGTTTATTCCTATCTGGCTCAAAAGCAAAATGGGTAAGAGGGCCAATCCATGACTTACAAAGGAAATTAGAGATAGTTTCTGAACCAAGGAAGAAACATACAGATTGGCCAAGAAAACTAGTGTCTAAGGATTGGGAGCAGTTTAGAATTCAGCAAAGAAAGACCAAAGGATTGATTAAGAAGGGGAAAATAGAGTACGAAAGTAAGCTTGCAGGGAACATAAAGACTGATGCCAAACGTTTCTATAGGTACATGAAGAGAAAGAGTTTGGTAAAGACAAATGTAGGTCCCTTACAGACAGAAACGGGGGAATGTATAATAGGGGACAAGGGAATGGCTGAGCAGTTGAATACATACTTTGGTTCTGCCTTCATAAAAGAAGACACAAATCAGATACCAGAAATGTTGGAGAATGTAAGATTTAGTGAGAGGGAAGAATTGAGGGAGATAAATATTAGTAGAGAATTGGGGTGCTTGGAAAATTGATGGCATTGAAGGCGGAGTACTTAAAGAAGAGGCTGTAAGAACAGTGGACGCGTTGGTAGTTATCTTCCGGGGTTCTATAAACACTGGAACAGTCCCTGCAGATTGGAAGGTAGCTCATGTCATTCCAATATTCAATAAGGGAGGTAGAAAGAAAACAGGAAATTATCAATCAGCGGGCCTAATATCGATAGTGGGGAAAGTTTTTGAATCCATTATCAAGGACTTTATAGCGGCTCATTTAGATAGTAGTGTCAGGATCAGACAGCGTCAGCGTGGATTCATGATGGGGAAATCATGCTTGACAAATCCGTTGGAATTCTATGAAGATGCAACTAGCAGAGTTGACAAGGGGGAGCCAGTCAATGTGGCATATTTGGACTTTCAGAAAGCATTTGACAAAGTCCCGCATGAGAGATTATTGTGCACGGGGCTGGGGGGAGTGTATTGAGACGGATAGAAAACTGATTGGCAGAGAGGAAAGAAAGAATAGGAATTAATGGGTTCTTTTCAAATTGGCAGGCAGTAACTAGTGGGCTACCATAGGGATCGGTGCCAGGACCCCAGCTACTCAGAGTACATATTAATGATTTGGATGAGAGAACAAAATGTAACATCTCAAAGTTTGCAGATGGAACCAAGTTGGGTGGAAGGGTGAACTGTGACAAGGATGCAGAGATCGTTCGTCATGATCTGGACAGGTTGGGTGAGTGCGCAAATCAATGGCAGATGCAGTATAATTTGGATAAATGTGAGGTTATTCACTTTGGAAGCAAAAACAAGAAGGCAGATTCCTACCTGAATGGCTGTAATTTGGGAGAGGGGAGTGTGCAGTGGGACCTGGGCATCCTTGTGCACCAGTCGCTGAAGGTAAGCATGCAGACACAGCAGGTGGTAAAGAAGGCAAATGGTATGTTGGCCTTCATTGCGAGACGTTTCGAGTACAGGAGCAGGGATGTGTTGTTGCAGTTGTACAGGGCCTTGGTGAGGCCACACCTAGAATATTGTGGCAGTTTTAGTCTCCTTTTCAGAGGAAGGATGCTCTTGCTCTCGAGGGAGTGAATTGAAGGTTTATCAGGTTGATTCCGGGGATGGTAGGACTGACGTATGAGGAGAGATTGATGAGGTAAGGGTTGTTTTCGCTGGAGTTCAGATGAATGAGGGGGGATCTCATAGAAACTTATAAAATTCTAACAGGACTGAACAGGGTAGATGCAGGGAGGATGTTCCTGATGGTGGGTGTGTCCAGAACCAGGTGTCACAGTCTGAGGATTTGGGGTGGACCATTTAGGATGGAGATGAGGAAGCATTTTTTCACCCAAAGAGTGGTGAGCCTGTGGAATTCATTACCACAGGAAGTAATTGATGCCAAAACACTGAATGTATTCAAGAGGCAGGTAGATATAACACTTGGGATGAGTGAGATCAAAGATTATGGGGGGAGAGCAGGATTAGGCTATTGAGCTAGATGATCAGCCATGATCGTGATGAATGGACGAGCAGGCTTGAAGGGCCAAATGGCCTCCTCCTGCTCCTACGTTTCCAAGGGTTTCCAATTCATCAGTATTTTGAAATATATAGAGTCTTCTGCATCATTTTACGAGGCTATGCAGTGCAGACTTCAAATTGGGCATACAATACTTTTGCTTCTGATTGTCCAACCAATTCATTTTATGGTCAACAAGTTGCGAGCAGTGTGCAAATGCATTCTAATTATGCATTTCCAATGGGGAAGGATGTTGAAAGCAGGACATGTTCCTTTTTTAACAATCTTTCATGTATGATACCCAAACAGTGGGTATTCCATTTTGTCCTTCAAAATACACAACCAATTATTGCTATCACAAAGTGGGTTCTTTAAAATGACCTTAAATGCTTGAAACAGCATATCTGATTTAGAGATAATTAAAAACCTGCATCTTTTGGTTCATATTTATATTTACATGCACTTGTTTGTGAAGATACTTTAACTGCCTTGAATGACTCCAGAGCTTTCTATTTGAATAGACTCAGAATCATCCATGCTGTTGGACAAGTCGCCATCAACCTTAATCCCACAATTCAACTGTAGGTTAAAGTTGAAATTTCAAGTGAATATCCATCCTCATTTTGAAACATTAAGGGTTTCTGCCTGTACAAGAACTGTAGGTCCAGGTTATCACCACTTTGTGTGGGAAAAAAAAATTCCCCTCGAATCCCCTCTGATCTCCTTCCCTAAATTTATACTTCTGGTTATGGCTCTATCAACCAAAGGAAAGAAGGCTAACCACTTTTTCTAAAATCTTTTATAATTTTATATACTTAAATTAGGTCACCCCTATCTTATCTGTTCCAAAGAAAACAACCTTAGTCCCTCCAATCTTTCTTCATAACTAGAATTTTCCAGTCCTGGCAACCACCTTGTAAATCTCTATATTGTCTCATCGAATCACATCTTTCTGTAAGTGCAGTGATTAGAGCTGCAAACAGTACTCCAGCAACAGATGAACTAATATTTCATACAGCTTCAATGTAATCTTCCTACTGTTACACTCTATACTTCAGTTAATAAAGTCAATTATCCCATTGTCTGGTTGTCTATTATCATTGCCTGGTTTGGTGTGTCTGAACATTTGGAAAATAAGAACTCCAATTTTCCTTTTAATGTTTGCCTTTCATGAGTAGAAATACCATGGGCCGGATAGCTATCTGAATAGTGTGAAAAAAAAATCCACACACCTCCTTAGAATGTTAGCTGAGTGTTTGTTTTAGGGTCTTCCCCAAAATGAAAAGCAAGAATGAAGCTGCAAAAAGCAAATTTTCAACAAGAACTGGGCATAAACAACAACTGCCCAACTTCCTATTTATAAGCCAGTTTTTTGAATCCAGTTTGCCAACTTGTCTTGAATCCTGTGGGCTCTTATCTTCTGGGCCAGCCTTTTATGTGGGACCTTGTTAAAGACCTTACTGAAGTCCACTAAAACCACATCAGCTGCACTACCCTTATCAATACATTTCATCACCTTTTCAAAAAACTAAACTAAATTAGTTAGGCAAGATCTCCCTGTAACAAATTTGTACTGACTATCCCTGATTAATCTCTGCCTTTCCAAATATTGATTGTCCTTCAGAATGTTTTCCAAAAATTTCCCTACCACTAATGTCAATCTAACTGGTTTGTAATTACCTGCCCTATCCCTGCTGCCCTTCTTGAACAAACATACTGCATTAGCTATCCTCCAGTCATCTGGCACTTCACTACAGCCAGCAAAGGATTAAATATATATACCAGGGCGGCAGAAATCTCCTCCTATGCCTCGATAGCAGCCTGAGACACATCTTATCAGGCCCTGGGGATTTATGCACCTGTATGTCTGTTTAATACATCTAATACCTCCTCTTTATTAATCTTAATGTGTTCCAGAAACTCACTGTTCCAACTGATATCCCTGGCTGTAATATCTTTGGCCTTTGTGAATACAGATGAGAAACATTTGTTTCAGACCTCACCCATGTCCATTGGGTCCACACACTAGTTATTCCTTCAGTCTCTAATAGGTCCCACTCTCTCCCTGGTAATCCTCTTACTCTTAACGTACTTATTAAAAACGCTGGGGTTTGTCTTGATCCCATCCACCACAAATATTTTGTGGCTCCTCTTTGTCCTGCTAATTTCCTTTTTAAGCAAATTCCTACACCCTCTATACTTTTGAAGGGCCTACCCTGTATTTGGTGCATTTTACCTTCTTTCCCAGCATTCTCTGGACTTGCTGCCCTTGCCCTTGACTCTTAGAGGAGCATGCTGGCACTGAATTCTCACACACTGCTTTTAAAAGACTCCACTTTCCAAATGAAGACTTACCTACAAATAACTGCTCTCAGTCTATGTTTACCAAACTGTCCAATGGAATTGAAATTGACCTTCCCCCAATTTGGACACTTAACCTTTACACTATCCTTTTCATAATGACTTTGAAACCTACATAGTTATGGTCACTATTCCCAAAATGCTCACCCATTGAAACTGCAGCCACTTGACTGGCTTCATTCTCAATGACTAAATCAAGCACTGCCCCATCTCTAGGTGGACTATCTATGTACTGCACAAAAAAACTCTCCTGATGCACTTTAAAAATACCATACCATTTAGGTCAGAGGAGTTAGGTAACTTTATCTGCACATGCAATTAAGTACTCACTCAGCATCCACTGTTATTTCATGAATCATGTTTGTTTTTGGGAACATTTCCGTTTTTAATAAATAACAAAATGTGATAATTTTAAATCTTTCACTTATTCAGCGCATGCAGATATTTTCTGGTTATTAGAGATGTTACGTGACACCTCTGGAGCAGGTAGAACTTGGACCGGGACCTCTTGGCTCAGACGTATAGACTCAAGAGGCCCTAATTAAGTGAATACATTGCAAAAGTGACAATCAGTAATGCCTATTCTTGTTTCAGCATTTAACTGCTTGTGTGTTTTATAATCAACTGGATGTCTATAAACAGTTAGTGATTGATCCGATCAAACCTTCACACAGCGGGCAGCTAACTCTGAGGAGAAATCCAGATGGAACAATTAAAACAATACAAGAAGGGAAAGGGAATCCAGAGGAAGTATGAGCAACTAATAATTCCATTCTTGCATCCTTTGAGTTGGAAAGGTGGCTTTACTAAAGGGGAAGGGGATGGGTAAGCAGGGTGGAGAGAAAGGAAAGCTTTATATGCCATTAAATGAGATTAACAGCTGCAACACTTCGACAGGAAAATTTGGCAGCATATTTTAGATGAATCTGATTATCTGCTTGGATGGCTCAAATCTGCAAGTCTGATCAAGCATTCTTGAAAACTAAACTCAAGGTCAGGTATATCACAATCTACACAAGGTTTAACTTTATGTGAGTTTCAAAAATTTCTGTTTGGGGTACTCCATACAGCCATTGACACACCCAAGGGAATGGTCTTCCTAAGTTTCAAAAGGTAGTGTCACCTAAAATTGATAAACATTTTTGCTCTATATCACCTTTTATGTACACAGAAACAATGTAATAATATGTTAACAAACTAGTGTGTGAAGTTTAAAAACAGCAGCCGAATATAGAAGTCTCAAGACTCAGCGTTCAAGACAAGTAACGCATCCAACCCCAGGCTTACTGAACTCTGATGACCTCTGTCTCTTGGAGGAGAAATATATTTATCACATTAGTCTCTCCTGTTCTCACAATAAATCCCCTTCTAAACATTATCTGTTGTACCAATAAGATGGCTTGGTGCTAAGAATGCACATCCCAGCTTTGGCATACTTAAAACTTGCACAAAAAAGGTTTACTCAGTCTTCATTTCTGTGAAGTGCAGATGCACTATTTGTGTTTGAATAGCATGCAAACTACACGATTTGGTTAAAGAAAGTTCCCCTTCTAAATGGAATGCACTGATTCCAACATTACAGTACAAATTGGAATTTCCTAGAATTTGCATTAAAAGTTAGAACATGAATTTGAAATAATTGGGAAAATATTATCGCGCTCTGACAATTGGGTAACAAGATGATTTTACTCGTCTTTAGGACCTTCTGGTTGCTGTTTTAGAGAATGGAAATATTCTCCAAAAATACATACTTGAAGAGGTACGATCAAATGCGAAGCTGAAGGTTGATGAGTTGTCGTATCTCGAGCCAAATGTAGAGTTGCTTCGTGGAAGTCAATTAAAAGGCAATTCATAACAATAGAGCAAAATACACAGCTGTGCTGTCATCTGGAAGCGTTGGTTAAAGTACTGTCGGCTACTGAAAAGAAAATGGCTAAAACTAGCAGTGTACAGTTTGATATTCAAAAGAAGAAACCAGATTCTAGGATTTCATCAGTAAAAATATTCTGTCAGGTCTTAAAAATGGGACATGTTTTTAATGCCATTTTGATAATATAGCTTTCTAATGTTTAAACGTTCTCAGCAATGAGTTGTTTTCTATATAGGCACTTTCTAGAAATTAGGGTCCCAATTTAATTAACTGCTAAAATAATTAGTAAAGTTAGGGTGAAAATATTGTGGAAGCCCTGTTTTGGGGTGTAGGGATATCGATGTGCAGTTGCCTATCTCCTTATCACAATGAGACAGGCCAGCCAAAGGCTTTATATTACTTCTAATTGAAATAATTTCATTGTGAAACACAGTGTAGAATGTGCTGTTGACAGACTGCATGCTTAAAAGGGGTCCCAGCAGGATGTACGTCAAGAATACGTTTCGGTTACCTTGTACATGTTAAAGGGATGTTGCATTCATTGTATGAAAGCTCTTGCATACTTGCTTGGAAGATTCAGATCAAAGCAAATACATAACAAATGGAGTAACAATCAGGCTCCTAGATTTTCTGATGTGGCACTTGAGACATTAATATCAGAGATAGGAAATGAGGAGAGATGGCATGTTTCTTCAGGAATCTAGGAGTCCTTCAAGGCAAACCCTGAGAGAGGAGGGGAGCAACCATCTGGCAAGGTCAACTCTACGAGTCTAGTCTGAGAACCTGGCTGTGGTGCTGGAAGAAGTGCAATGGCTTCGTACAAGCAGTTACGGTCGGAGAATGATTCTTACGTGGTATTTTCACCAGCATCTCATAGTGCTCAATGTGCCAGGCCTCTATTGTTCTTCCATCAGCAGGATTTAGATACATAATCCCATCTTTTTGTTCATTCACGGGATGAAGGTATCGCTGCCTAGTCCAGTATTTATTGCCCATCCCAGAGGGAAGTTAAGAGTCAACAACTTTGCGGTGGGTCTGAAGTCACATGTAGACCAGACCAGGTAAGGATGGCAGTTTCCTTCCCTAAAGGACATTAGTGAACCATACGAATTTTTCGGAGAATTGACAATGGATTCGTGTTCATCATTAGACTCTTAATTCCATATATTTATTGAATTCAGATTCCATCATCTGCTGCAGCAGGATTGAAACCTGGGTCAGCAAAAATTACCTGGCTTTCTGGATTAGCAGTCCAGCAATAATACCACTAGGACATTGCCTTCCTGTGTATCATTGACATCATCCACCCCAGGCAATTACTGCCCCATTAGCCTGCTCTCGATCATCAGTAAAGTGGTGAAAGGTATCATCAACAGTGCTATCAAGCTGCATTGGCTCATCAATAACCAGCTCAGTGACACCCAATTTGGGTTCCGCTAGAGCCACTCAATTCCTGACCTTATTATAACCTTAGGTCAAATATGGACAAAGACCTGAATTCTAGAAGTGAGGTGAGAATGCCAGCCCTTAACATCAAGGCTGCATTTTGTGGAGTGTGACATTAAGGAGCCTTAGAAAAACTGGAATCAATAGGTAGTCAGGGTAGTGGGTGGGGGTGGGGTTTGCAAACTCTCCGCTGGTTGGAATGATACCTGGTACATAGGAAGATGGTTGTGGTTGTTGGAGGTCAATCACCTCAGCTCAGGTAGTGTCCTAGGCCCAATCATCTTCAGTTGCTTCACCAATTATCTTGTCACCACTAAAAGGTCAGAAGTGGGGATTTTCACTAATGTTTGCAAAATGTTCAACACTATTTGCAATTAGTCAGATACCGAAGCAGTCCATGTTCAAATGCAACAAGATCAGGACAATATCCAGGCTTGGGCTGACAACGCCACACAAATGCCAGGCAATGACGATCTCCAATGACAGACAATCTAATCACTGCCCCTTGACATTCAATAGTGTTACCATCACTGAAGCCCCCATTGTCAACATCCTTGGGTTACCATTTACCAGAAACTCAACCGGACTCACCACATAATCATAGTGGCTATAAGAGTGGGTGTGAAGCTGGGAGTACTGTAGCAAGTAACTCACATCCATACGCCTGAAAGCCTGTCCACCAACTACAAGGCACAAGTCAGGAGCGTGATGGAATACTCCCCACTTGCCTGGACGGATGCAGCTCCAACAACACAGAAGAAGCTTGACACCATCCAGAACAAAGCAGCCTGCGTGATTGGTATCATATCCACAAGCATCCACTCCCTTTACCACTGATACTCAGCAGCAGCAGTGTGTGTTATACAAGATGCACTGCAGAAATTCACCAAACATCGTGAGACAGCATCTTCCAAATCCATGACCACTTCCATCTAGATGGACAAGGGCAGCAGATACATGGCAACACCACCTACTGTAAGTTCCCTTCCAAGCCACTCACTGTCCTGACTTGGAAATACGTTGCAGTTCCTTCCCTGTTGCTGGGTCAAAATCCTGGAATTCCCTCCCAAACTGCATTGGGAGTCTATCTACAGCACATGGGACTGGAGTGGTTCAAGAACTCAGCTCACTACCACCTTCTCAAGGGCACCTAGGGTCAGGCAATAACGTAGAGATAGTAGGAACTGCCAATGCTGGAGAATCTGAGATAACAAGGTGTAGAGCTGGATGAACACAGCAGGCCAAGCAGCATCAGAGGAGCAGGAAAGCTGACATTTCGGGTTGAGACCCTTCTTCAGAAATGGGGAAGGGGAAGGGGATTCTGAAATAAATAGGGAGAGAGGGGGAGGTGGATAGAAGTTGGATAAAGGAGAAGGTAGGTGGAGAGGAGACAGACAGGTCAAAGAGGCGGGGATGGAGCCAGTAAAAGTGAATGTAGGTGGGGAGGTAGGGAGGGGATAGGTCAGTCCAGGGAGGACGGACAGGTCAAGGAGGCGGGATAAGGTGAGTGGGTAGGAGATGGAGGTGGGGCTTGAGGTGGGAGGCGGGGATAGGTGGGAGGAAGGACAGGTTAGGGAGGAGGGGACAAGCTGGGCTGGTTTTGGGATGCGGTTGGGGGAGGGGAGATTTTGAAGCTTGTGAAGTCCACATTGATACCGTTGGGCTGCAGGGTTCCCAAGCGGAATATGAGATGCTGTTCCTGCAGTTTTCGGGTGGCATCATTGTGGCAATGCAGGAGGCCCAGGATGGACATGTCATCCAAGGAGTGGGAGGGGGAGTTGAAATGGTTCGCGACTGGAAGGCGTAGTTGTTTGTTGCGAACCGAGCGTAGGTGTTCCGCAAAGCGGTCTCCAAGCCTCCGTTTGGTTTCCCCGATGTAGAGTAAGCCACAACGGGAACAGCGGATACAGTATACCACATTAGCAGATGTGCAGGTGAACATCTGTTTGATGTGGAAGGTCTTCTTAGGGGGTGAGGGGGGAGGTGTAGGGGCAGGTGTAGCACTTGCTCCGGTTGCAGGGAAAAGTGCCGGGGGTGGTGGGGCTGGAGGGGAGTGTGGAGAGGACAAGGGAGTCACGGAGAGAGTGGTCCCTCCAGAAAGCAGATAAGGGTGGGGAGGGAAAAATGTCTTTGGTAGTGGGGTCAGATTGCAGATGGCGGAGGATGATGCGTTGGATCCGGAGGTTGGTGGGGTGGTACGTGAGGACGAGGGGGATTCTGTTTTGGCTGTTATTGCGGGGAGGGGGTGTGAGGGATGAGTTGCGGGAAATGCGAGAGACACGGTCGAGGGCATTTCAACCACTGTGGAGGGGAAGTTGCGGTCCTTGAAAAACGAGGACATCTGGGACCACCTGCGGGGATATCTGGGACATAATGGTTTCGGAAAACCGTGGCTCCAGAAATGCTGACAACTTAATCGCTAAACACATCTCATACACACAGACCAAAACCTACATGGCAATAGTTCAAGATCCAATCTCTAAAATACTACTGCAGTCAGCATCCCTTTTAACTTTCAGTAGTTGCGTTTGGTATGTGCAATTTTAATACAATAAAAATGTGTTATTTTTTGTATCACTGTTTGGTTCTAAGATTCCTTCTTCATTACTCTGGTGTCTTTCTGTCATTCTTTAAAAATAGTGCGCCTTCCATCTGCAGAATTTTTGTGCCTCTAATTTTCTTATTGATTTACACATGACCATCTTTCTGTTTATAATTGCCTGTGTGAGATATCATGTGTGAAAATGCCAGAACTGCTGCTTCTCTGATTTTAACACTTGATGCTCATCTAGATTGATTTTTAAAACTTGCTTGATGGCTATTTTGTCAATTCTTCCATAATCATAATTTCCTTTTCATTCTCATATTTTTCTGTAGTTTGAGTGATCTAAGCCACTGATCCCATAACATTTATTTCTCCCTTACAAATTCTACTAATCTCTGATCAGGTTTCTTTACTATAGTTCTAAATTTTAATCAATAAGCTTTAGGCACAAGCTCATAAACATTAAATATTTCTTGTTTGATACCTTTGTATTCTTCAGTTGTTCTTCTGACAAACCGGTAAACACAATCATAACTGTAAAAAACACTGTAAACATTATGGACCACATCTGTTTTGGCTGCTTCTTTTGTCCAGCTACCTTCTCAAATGAGGCAAAACCTCTTCCAACTCCATCCTCAATAAATTTAGGTTCTAAGTAAAGATTCTTAGTTAATCAAATCCCTGATTGGAATCAGGCTCATCCTCCAACATATTACCTCCTTGTGTTTTTACTCTAAGCTTTCCTTTGGATAGCTCATAAAATGTTATGACATAGGGCAGAAAGTTGGCCAGTTGTCCCATCAAGTTTGCTCTACCATTCAATGAGATCATGGCTTATTTGATAATCCTTAACTCACTTTCCTATTTTATCCCCATAAGCCTTGATACCCTTACTGATTAAAAGTCTGTCCACCTTAATCTTCAATGATCCAAAATCAACTGCCCCCTGCAGTAAAAAATTCCAAAGATGCACCGCCCTCTGAGAGATGAAATTCATCCTGATCTCCACCTTAACTGGGAAATCCCTTACTCTGGGATTATGCCCTCTTGTCCTAGACTTTCCCACAAGGGGGTGCAGCCTTTCAGGATTGACCCTGTCAAATACCATAAGAATCTAGTATTTTTCGATAAGGTCGCCTGTCATTCTTTTCAACTTCAACGAGTACAGACCCAACCTACTCGACCTATTTTCAAAAGAAAATCTCTCCATTCCAGAATCAAAGTAGTGAACTTCCTCTGGAGTGCCTCCAGTGCCAGTATATCTTTCATTGGAATAAGGCGACCAGAAATGTTCACAGTTCTGGTCATGGTCTGACTAGTTCCTTGTATGCTTTTAGCAAAACTTCCCTATTTTTATACCTCATTCCCTTTGAAATAAAAGCCAACATTCAACTTGCTGTCCTTATTAACTACTGGACTGGTATGCTAGCATTTTGTGATGTATGCATAAGGACGTCCAAATCCCTCTCTGCTGCAGCTTTCGGAAGTCTTTCCCCATTTAAATAATATGTAAGTTTTCTATGCTTCTTGTTGGCAGCAGTTTGGTAATGTTACAGATGTAATAATCCCAGTTCAATATTCTAGGGTTTTGGGTTCAAATCCCCCATGCTGGATGATGAAATAAAAAAACTGGAATAAAAAGATAACCTAACAGTAACCATGTAACTACTGTCAATTGACATAAAAAACCCATCTGGCTTTAGGTTTCAGTTTTAGTTTTCCCCTTTTTGGAAAAAAAATGTAGTCCTTACCGAATCTTATTTACATGTAAAAATCATGGAAAATCAGGTTGGTAGCAGATCCCAAGTAAAGGAATTCGTGAATATCTACGAGATGGTTTTTTTAGAGCAGCTTGTGCTTGACCCCACTGGGGAACAGGCAGTTCTAGATTGAGTGATATGCAACGAGGCAGATTTGATTAGGGAGCTTAGGATGAAGGAACACCAAGGGGCAGCGACCATAATATGATAGAATTCGATTGAATGATTGATTTTATTGTCACGTGCACTGAAATACAGTGAAAAGCTTTGTTTACGAGTGGTACAGGTCACAGCAAGTAAAGGATCCTGCAGTTTGAGAGGGGGATACTTGCATCAGATGTAATGGTATTACACCTTGAATAAAGGTTACTACAAAGGCACAAAGGAGGAGCTGGCCAGAGTTGATTGGAAGGAGATCCTACCAGGGAAGACAGGGTAGCGACAAAGGCAGGAGTTTCTGGGGGAAATTTGGGAGGCACAGCAGAAATTTATCACAATGGAAGAAGAAGGTTACTAAGGGGAGGATGAGACAATCATGGCTGACAAGGGAAGTCAGGGACAGCATAAAAGTAAAAGAAAAAGCACACAATGTGGTGAAGATCAGCGGGAAGCCAGAGGATTAAGAAGGCTTTAAAAATCAGCAGAGGACAACTAATAACGGCTATAAAGGGGAAGAAGATGAAATATGATGGTAAGCTAAGTAAGAGGAAGGAGATTGCAAGAGTTATTTTTAGATATATAAATGAAAGGAGTGGACATTGTTCTGCTGGAAAATGAGGCTGGAGAAGTGGTACTGGGGAACAAAGAAATGGCAGAGGAACTGAATAGGTAATTTGCATCAGTCTCCACAATGGAAGACACCAGTAGCATACCAGAACTTCAAGAGAGTCAGGGGACAGAGGTGAATGTAGTGGCCATCATGAAGGATAAGGTGTTGGAGAAACAGAAAGATCTGAAGATAAATGTATCACCCAGACCAGATGGACTACACCCCAAAGTTCTGAAGGAGATAACTAAGGAGATTGTAGAGGCTGATCTTTCAGGAATCACTGGAGTCAGGGAGAATCCCAGATGACTGCAAATTAGCTAATATAATACCCTGTTTAAGAGGGGAGGCAGAAGACAGGATACTATAGGCCAGTTAGCCTGACCTCAGTCATTGCTACGATTTTACTGTCTAATATTAAAGATGAAATTGTGGAATACTTGGAAGTGCATTGTAAAATAGGGCTGAGTCAGCACTGCTTCGTCAAGGGGAGGTCACGCCTGACAAATATCTTAGAATTCTTTGAGAAAGTAATAAGCAAGTTATACAAAGGAAAGCCAGTGGACATGATCTACTTGGATTTCCAGAAGACCTTTGACAAGGTGCCACGCAGGACGCTACTAAACGAGATAAGAGCCCACGGTACTGGAATGGATAGAGGATTAGTTGACTGGCAGAAGGCAGAGAGTAGGGAATAGAATGGCAGTCAGTGACTAGTGTAGTAATGCAGAGGTCCGTGTTGAGTCCACCACTATTCACATTATACATTAACGGCCTGGGCGAAGGAACTAAGGGCAATGGTACTAAGTTTCGAGATGACACAAAGATAGATGGAGGTACAGGTAGTGTTGAGGAAATGGAGAGCCTGCAGAAGGACTTAAACAGGTTAAGAGAGTGGGCAAAAATGTTGGGCATGGAATATAATGTAGGAAATTGTGAGCTTATGCACTTTGGTAAGAAGAATCAAGCCACAGAATATTTCCTAAACAGGGAAAGGCTTTGGAAATCTGAAGCACAAAGGGACTTGAGAGTCCTAGTCAGGATTCTCTCAAGGTTAACCTGCAGGTTCAGTTGGCAATTAGAAAGGCTAACACATTCATTTCAAGAGCACTAGAATACAAGTGCAGGGATGTACTGCTGAGGCAGTTAAAGGCTCTGGTCAGAGTGCATTTGGAATATTATGAGCAGTTTTAGGCTCTGTTCTAAGGGAGGATGTGTTGGCATTGGAGGGAGTACTGGGGATGAAGGGCTTGCCATATAAGGTGCGGTTGAAGACTTGAGATGAGGAGGAATTTCTTCAGCCAGATGGTGGTTAATCTGTGGAACTCATTGTCACAGAAGACTGTGGAGGCCAAGTCACTGAGTGGATTTAAGCCCTGGGTTCTTGGTTAGTAAGGGGATCAAAGGTTACAGGGAGAAGGCAGGAGAATGGAGTTGAGAAACATATCAGCCATGGTCAAATGGCAGAGCATACTCAATGGCTGAATGGCCTAACTATGCTCCTATATCTTATGGTTTTATGGCGTCTAGATCCATAGCAATATGACTGACTCTTAACTGCACTTTGGGCCATTAGGGATGGGCAATAAATGCTGGCTCATCCAGCGAAACCTACATCCCTTGAACGAATAAAAAAGATCGCCATGTTAACCGTAGTAGCAGAAAAGATCAAGAATACTCTCATTGAGTCAGGCCAGGATTTACAACAATTGTACTTGATCAGGTTCAACACCAAAGGAAGCTTTGAAAGTAATGCAGTATCCCACCTCAGATAAGATGTAATTCTGTTAATTAACCTTCCTAGAATGTGCAATATTTACGTACAGGCTTAAGTGCAACCTGGATGACATGGGATGTAATGGCATGATCTGTTATGTTGATTACCACAGAGACTGATGTAGTTCAATTATGTGGATACCAAATTAGAACAGCACATATCTAAATCTGAGACTTCTAAACCTCTCTTGAAAGAGAGGACCACACAAGATCCTAACTGTAGAGGAATTGTATTTCCTAATTCACAGGAGCTAAATTCTTCTCCAATTTGGATGCTAAACATGTAACCAAATTGGTCAGTTCATGTAACCAAAGAATCTCCGGAAGTCACTACCTTCACAAAGCAATTTGGAAGACATTGCCTCCAGAGACATTTGTTTCATCTGTTGGTCAGGATTTGTTCCAGCAGCATTTGGATAGAATTAAAATTGTTGATGCTGTTGTGATAAAAGGATAAACCAAAGAAGAGCACAGTCAGAACCTTCACTCACTAATGGTGGTAACTCACAGTGATGAATGCCAAGTGAATGTAAGTTACATTAATTTTTTGGCTGTATATCTTCAGGAACCCATCCTGACCAGGTAAAGTCAAAGAAATAAGTCACATACCTAACCCACAAGACCAAGATGACTGATACAGATATGTTGGATTCTTCAACTTCTTGGCACCATACAGTCCAGACTCCTTTGACAAAGCATCTTCATTGAGAGTACTCCCAAAGAAAAATGTACTATGTGTATGGCAAGTGGATAATCAATTTACATTTGAGCGACTCGAACAAGAGTTGTCAGCAGAAAACTGCACCATGCAGTTGTTTGGCTCAAGAAAGAAGACAATTACGGAAGTCAATATTAGATCTAGGATCAGATGTCATGCAAGATTTAAACCAATTGCATTCAGATCCAAAAATCTATCACAAGCACAATCCAATTATTCCAACGCAGAGTATGAAACACGTGCTATATCAGTTTTTAGTACCACAAACAGAAATGAGTTTGGTTCCTTAACAGGTGTTTTCTTCAAAGGAAATCAAATACTTGTTCCTGAACTTTGCTACTAGAATATCTTCTTGTAATTACACCAAGAACATATGGCCACAGTGCATATGAGACAACAAGTATGTGATTCGCTTTGTTGATCAGGGATTAATGGTGACATTAATGCTGATAAGTTAAGTGAGGATGTGTGAGGCACATCAGAGCCACCAAATACAGCAACATTGAGAATCTCTACATCCACATGAGATTCTGTCAGTCCTTTGGTGCAATATCATCAACAATATGTTTATCATGAATGGAAGTGACTATATTTTAGCCACTGATTATTTTTCCAAGTTTCTATTTTTCAGACAGGTATAGGAGACATCATTATATGTGGAGCAGGTGCACTGAGTAGCATATTTAATCTCTTCATGGCACCTGAAGAAATCATTTCTGACAATGAGCCATAGTATATTGGCAGACCTATTATGTTCATGTATGCCAAATGGGGCGTGAACCATGTGGCATCCTTGTCACATTGCCCGGATCAAACAATCTCACTGACAGAATGGTTCACACTGTTAAATCACACATTCTGAAGTTAAAGACAATGTTACGCCTCAGAGCTACACCTCTGGACACTAGGTTACCATCACCAGCAAGGATCTTGTTTACAAAGTAGATGAGAATGATCTTGCCAAGCCACCACCTATCTAAATTCTGTGAGATGCAGGACATACCTCCTGAGAAATAAGGGACAATGAGATGGTGTATGACTGTTGTGCAGGCGCGGAACTACCTCACCTATATGTAGGACAAAAGATCAGATTCATACAAAGTGGATGCTTTGAATTTTTCTTGCAACAGGTTGTCACTAATTCTTAACTTAATTCACATCTAGATTGTTTTTAATTAGCTCTGCTTGTGCAGAAGGATGTCTTCTTTTAAAATTCTTATCAATTGTAAACCTAGTTGGATCAGATTAGTCCTCTTGTTTCTAGAGATCAGAAATTTGACATCCCGAACAATTAAGATTCCGAGTCCTAACTTCAGCAATGAGCAATTTGGAAATCCATCTGAGAATCTGGGAGCTCTGACGGTTGTTGACTCTTTCTTGGCAAAAGATGCTGTTGCATCACACATTGTTGCTGTTCTTCCTGTTGTTCACAGTGACATTCCTCTTTTGAATGCAACAGCACAACTGAATTTCTACTTCTTACTGATGGTAAATCTTTTGGAGGCACAATTAGAGCACCAAACATGCCTTGTATATTGAATAAGCACTCTGAGAGCTATGTACTTTGCTCCCACCTCCCTATATTCCCTCCCGTTCAAATCAGTGGTCATGCCTCTTGACTGCCCAGGCCCCCTGCTTTGAAATACCTTTCCTAAGCCTTCTGGCCCACCTCTTTTCCTTTAAGAACCTGCTTAACAGCAAGCTTTTGATATTCACTTTCTTAATTTTTTAAAAAGTTCATTCCCAGGATTCTGGAGTCCTTGCCTAGATCAGCTAGATTTAATACACATTTCTAGTTGTCCTTGAAAGGTGATGGTGAGCGAGAGTTGCAGTTCATGTGGAATAGGTACACCCACAGTGTTATGAGTGGAGGAGTTCTGAATTTTGACCTGGCAACAGTGAAGTGAGGGCTATGTAGTTCTAAGCCTAGCCAGCCACTTTGTTGTATCTAACTGCTACAAAGTTTGATCGCTATGTTTATTTGCCCTTTTATCTATTTCACCCTGATTACAGCTCTTTGAAACAACTTATTTTTTAAAAATATATTAAAGGCACTGTAAGAAATATAAGTTGCAGGTTTTAAGTCTTCTAAAAGTTCAGATAAATGCTTTTACATGCACGTCAACATTTATTTCCAATTATTTCTCTTTTATATTATCATTGTTTGGTATTTAATAAACTCAGAGTTACATCAGTGCCAAAGAAACATATGACTTTGTAGTTTTACTGGAACCTCTAAAGCATCAAACAGAACCCTTCTTTAAAAAAAAAATTTGACAAGTACCAAAAAGATGTCATAACTATATATAATCCATGGATGGGTACTGAAACAGCAACACTTTAGGAGAATATTATTCCATCCTTCCCCCTGAAAATAGGTTGAATGAACAGCTTAAATAGCTGTGCAAAGACGTAGCTATTGGCTCTGCTTTACCACTGTCTTCTGTTAAATCATACAGTTGCAACAATCTCTTAACCCCCATGTTCGCACCCACAAAATGCTTCAGTCCTCCCAAGCGCACTCTGCTAGTTGTTGCTTACGTCTTTGTCCTTTGCGTGAAATATGTAAACAAACTGATTAGTTTAAATTGCTTTATTTGTTAAAGCATAAATGTAAAATTATTTTAGTATTTATACTCCCATACTAAGGAAATATTACATAGAATTCTAGCACAAAGATGGGTGAATTGGCCAAGCTGGCCTAACTATGGAAGAACACGTCTGCAGATGTGTTTAAAATTCATTTCAAGTTATTCTAATTTTCATTTTTGACAGTGTTGACTTGGTTCATGATGAAGTTTGAAGATCTCCCTGCAGAATGCAGCAAAGCTCTTCTGGGTCTTTTAGGCTGATTTAAAACCTCTTTATGCTTTACTTCAGTGATGTACTCAAGGGAGATCTTTTGAGTTTGAATACCCCGGAGCAAGGTATGTGTGTTTAGTCTAGATCTTTTGCAGTGCTGTATGAGCTTGACCTCTCAGGTCCTCTATTGTAGCTTCTTCGGTGTGTATGCTATAAAGTTGGAAAATCAATCAGGAGCAATACTGTAAATTTCTCTTTCATGTTAGACAAATTCCCCAGACAGGGAACAATTTGCCATGAGAATTATAAATAAAACTAAGAACCTCAGAAGTAAAGAAAAAATTAGTTTGACAATAGACCTATCTAACAGTATACTGAAACATAAATCCATCTTTAGTAACAGCTTTCATCAGTCGCTGTTCTAAACTATCTGTTTTATAGTCAGATGAGTGGTTCTTAGGGCAATAATTACAGAATATAGGACAAATTATGTCATCCTAGCCTAAAAACATCATGTGCATGACTGCACTCTTGCTGGAGAGAGCATGTCTAGCCTCCCTCACCTCATTTCTGACCAAATTTGAAGCAGAAACTAAATGGGGCATGAAAAAGACAGATTCTCTCTCCTCCAAAACTTCCACCAGTTACTTCTCAGAAAGAAACAATAGTTTTATGCCCTAGTAATACATCAGAATTTCAGGACTCATATTTTTAATCAGACAGATGTCAAAACACTAAATCTGGTTATATTGTAGATAATCTGTTTGTATGGCTGGTCTACCTTGAAATGTCAGAGACCCACACCTGCTAGCCAAACTATCTTATCTACAGAAGCAGGGAGTTAACACAGAATGGAATATAAATAGTGGAATAGTGAAGAATAAATTAAACTATTATTTATTTCTAGATTTATTTTGATCACCAAAAATGACAATGTTCAGGTAACATTGAAGAATATTTTGAGCACATTTCAATGGAAAGGATTTCAAATGAATTTCATGGAATTGGCTTTATTTAAATTATGGGAACTTCATAAAATGCCAGTGTTGAGCTGTTAAGATTGGAAGAAATATTGGACTCATACTAACTACAAGGAAAAGGTTTCGGGGGATGGGGTTGGTGCTGGTGGTGAAGTTGATGTTATGTAGTGATTCATCCTAAATAAAACTAATCATGACCCTAATCCCTATGTGGGCAGCCTGGATTGTCCAAGATTATTAACATATTTCAGCCATACTTCCATTATGCTTTTGTGAGCCTGATTTTTAATCCAACAGCTGCAGGACAGGCTCACAGAGGTTGAAAACCCTGGTAACAAATGGTAGTGGGGGTTGTGAATTACAGAAGGCTAGTGCTTTTAATAACATGGATCAGAAAGAACTGGAGTGTTCCTCATTTGGCCCTCAAGAACGCCTTTATACTTTCTTATGCCAATTGCTGCCTTTCTTTAGGCCCTTTGGTCAGCCTCCCCAAACTCCAATCTGCAGTCTGCTCCTCACCCAGAATTAAGGCTGTTCTATCTCCACCACCAGCAAATCTCCCTTCCAGAGTGAACCATTTCAACCATTCCTGGCTGTGAGCCAATTGTTTTCCAAACCAGCCTATCACATTGGCCAGCTGCCAGGCAGAAAAGAAATGGAAATAATTATAAAGTGGTCCTGCTGTTAAATTTGGCCAGGCCATTACATGCCCAGAATTTACAGGTTTATCAACTGCTTTTGGCCTTCCCTTCCCATCTTCTTGTAACTGTAAGGTCTAAAGTGTTCTGTAATCAAGTCAATAAAGTGAAAGCTATGGAATTTGGGTCCACATAACCCTGGGATAATTAAGAGGAGGGTCATTATTCTGTCTCAGCTCTCTCTCTCCAATTATCTACACCATTAATTGCTTGGGTAATTCTATTTATATGAACTCAGCTAAGGTTGCCTGATGAGAATCTGCCATTTAGAGAGGTAGTTGACTCAATTCTGCTTTTAGGTTGCTGGACAGAATGGAGGCTTGGACTGACGAATCATCTGACATGGAAAATGTCTCATCCCATATGTGTCATTGACAAAGGGAGTTTTGAAAGTGCTGTGCTGCCAATCAGTTTACAATTCAAGTGTCGTAACATGTCAAAAGGAATTTTAGATGCTTTGGTTCTTTGCATAACAACTTAGTAAAAATACATGGATTAAATTGGATAACCTCTAAATCAAGCATAGGAACCATGATACAATATTACATTGTCTCTTGACGGCCACAGGCAATGCTGTCCTGCCCCTATACTGAAACGTAGAAGGAGATCACTTAATCCATTATCTCAGTGCTGGCTCACTATGGGAGTAGTTCAGCTAAACTCATTTCCTTGGCCCTTTCTTTATAGCCCTGCAAACTGTTCTCTTAAAGTGCTTATGTGTTCTCTTTTGAATTCCATAATTGTACTTGTCTCCACCAAATTCTTAGGTACTGAAATTCCACATAGCTTCCACATTAAACAGATGTTCACCTGCACATCCGCTAATGTGGTCTATTGTGTCCGCTGTTACCGATGTGGCCTCCTCTACATCCGGGAAACCAAGTGAAGGCTCGGAGACTGCTTTGTGGAGCACCTACGCTCAGTTCATGACAAACAACATCACCTCCCAGTCGTGAACCACTTCAACTCCCCCTCCCACTCTCTGGACAACATGTTCATCCTGGGCCTCCTCCAGTGTCACAACAATGCCACCCGAAAACTGGGGGAACAGCACCTCATATTCCGCGTTGGAACCCTACAACCCAATGGTCTCAATGTGGACTTTACGAGCTTCAAAATCTCCCCACCCCCGACCTCATCCCAAGACCAGCCCCCCATCTCGTCCCGCCTCCTTGACCTGTCTGTCTTCTTTCCCACCTATCTGCTCCTCCCACCTCACTGACCAACCCCCACCCCCACTTCCTACCTACTACCCTCATCCCTGCCTCCTTGACCTGTCCATCTTCTCTCCACCTATCTGCTCCTTTATCCACCTTCTATCACCGCCTCCCCCCCTCTCTATTTATTTCAAAGCTCCATTCCCCTAACCCATTTCTGAGGTAGAGTCCAGACCCAAAACGTCAGCTTTCCTGCTCCTCTGATGCTGCCTGGCCTACTGTGTTCATCCAGCTTCATACCTTGTTATTTCAGATCCTAACAACTTTCTGCATCAAGCAAGTCTTTCTTCATGTAACTGGTGGTTTGTTCTGCAGCCATCTTAAATTGCTGTTCTCTTGTTCTTAACCCTTCAACCAATGGGGACAATTCAGATTGTGCTTGTGGCCACAGTAGTTGGCAGATTTCTGACACAATGTGTTTGGTCAAGCAAAGATATCATATGTATTCGGCTTTACTGACATTGAGGTAAGAAATGTTCTCTTTGAAGACATTTGCTGGATACAACTTGCCGCTGAAAGCCCTCCTTCACTCATCCAGCTTATTGTCATGCTGTATGTGGCTTCTTTACATTCTCCCAGGTCCGTGAGGAAGGCTTATCAGGCCAGCTATACTTAAAAGCAGCTTACTTCAGCATAAGATTTTAAGTAATTAAAGAAGCACTTCACTAAGCACTTCAATAAGCAGACTATTTTGTGTAAACTATACACACTTAAGACAAGCATGGGAAGCACCAAAAGCACTTACAATTGCATCAGCCGCCAGAACAAATAATCCAATAACTAGTTCACAATTTCTTTGGATAGTGGTGGGGGTGCTATCACAGAGAAAGGAGGAGTGCATGGCCATTTGAGTCCCACAGATCACAACACGAAATAAAAAATAACATGCCTGAGTCCTGAAATGGCCAATTGTATGCTTTCTCTCCAATAGATTTAGCATTGTCTTTTAAAAATCACAAAATTTATTATAGAACTGAACCCCTTTGAATGAAGTTGCAGAATCGGTCAACATATAAAATTTGTAACTCAAAAATATAAGTGTTGACCCCCAAACATAATCCAAAATGTACACTTAAATGCATGCACTTCAGCTAAAGGGGGAAAAAAAAGATTTCTTTCTTTGCAGAGTTTCACTCTTAAAGAAAGTAAATATACTTTCTGGCCAATGATGGTTATTATTGAACATAAAGAACATAAGAACATAAGAACTAGGACAGGAGTAGGCCGTCTGGCCCTTCGAGCCTGCTCCGCCATTCAATAAGATCATGGCTGATCCTTTCGTGGACTCAGATCCACTTACCCGCGTTCTCACCGTATCCCTTAATTCCTTTATTGTTCAAAAAAAATCTACCTTTTTTTTAAAAACATTTACTGAAGTAGCGTCAACTACTTCACTGGGCAAGGAATTCCATGGATTAACAACCCTCTGGGTGAAGAAATTCCTTCTCAGTTCAGTCCTAAATCTGCTCCCTCTAATCTTGAGGCTATGCCCCCTTGTCCTAGCTTCACCTGCCAGTGGAAACATCCTCTACTTCTATCTTATCCATTCCCTTCATAATTTTATATGTTTCTATAAGATCCCCCCTCAATCTTCTGGTATTGAAGGTATGGAACATTCTGGAGTCTGTCGGTCTGGTGTTTTTGCACGTGTGTTAAAGTTACTAATCACACATTTTTATCTCTGGAGTCTTGGCAGATGCAGTTTGTTCAGGAAGTACTATATTGAGAAGTTCTTTCGGTCACTCTTCTAGAAGTTTCACACTGAAGTCACCACAAATGTGTTTTAGAGAAAGGACTCTTGAACTGAGCAGTATTTTCTGTAGCAGGTTCTCCTGTGTTACAGTCATGCTATTTTATATTGTATTTCAGTATAATGAGAAATTCTTGCAGTTCATAGTCAGTCTCGTGGTAGTTCACTTTGTTGCACCTCCATTGTATAAAAAGACAAATCGGAACAATCAACACACAATAACAAAAAAAATTGACCTTAAGGTAAAACTTATTTCTGATTTCTAAAGGTATCAGGAAAAAAGCTTTTAGAACTGTGGTTCCTAAGATGGCGGGAACTTTCATGACAACTCCAAAGTTCTTGAACAAGTTATACCTCAACACTGCATAGGAGTCTCAACGAGCATCTGGAGTTAGATTTGAACACACAAGCTTCTCTTTCAGAGCTAGGGAATGCTGTAACCAAGCCAAGGCTTGCATTTTCAACTCTTTAAACTAATATCGTGGCCAATAAGTATTTTAGAATAGTATTTGTGAAGAGCAATTTAGAAATATTCAGGTTAAATTCTTTCTATTACTTTCCGTACATAAGTAGAGTCAAAGATCTACTGTTTATGAGTAAAATCAACATTCTTCCATTCCTGCTTGAGCTACAAGTATTTCCTTGATAAATGAACAAAATTTCTATACTTTACATTATACTTTTTGCCAACTTTTGTTTTAAGTCTTCTAGGAATAAGTCATTAATATTTAAGAGAGTTTGACTTGACAAAAGTCATGAATATTTTATTCTTTGTTCATTTGGAATCAGAACTCAATTTTCCCAAATCAAGAATAATATTTTTCTCTAAGTCATCTGCGTACCACACTCAATAATAAAATGTAGCTTCTGGAAATCATTCATCTGACTCAAAGGGCAGTAATGATTAAAGTTTTGTGTTTCAACTTATATGTTTCTGCTCACAAAATTGATTGGTTAAATGAATTTAAAACAAACCAAGCCATGCAATTTGTTTCCAAAGTTTCTAGTTTCAACAAATGAAGAATAGGCCATGCCTCTGATTCTTTATTAAAAAAAGCCTCTAATATATGTGAGCTTTAGTGATATAGAAAAATATTGAGACGATAAATTCTATGAATGTGTGATAATTAAGTAGTGAATATTAAAGAGACAGATTAATTATATGATGTCAAAACTCAGTAAAAAAGCAAAGTTCTTACGTAATTGTTTTACATATTTTAATTTATTTGAAAAATAAGTTAAACAGTTAATAGAATTATGTAATATATTACATTTACCTTTAAGATTATGCATAAAAATTAAATAAGTTAGCCAATTAACTGCCAGTTTTACTTGTAAACAATGAAGATTGTACTTTTAGAAAGGCATTATTTTCATGAAAACTAGTCAAAGTTCAAATCCTGTTTCATCAGCCTTCAGATGGGATTCTAAGATCATATGTGCTTAACTGGTAGTTACTTGCGAACAGTAACAAAACCACAGGAATATCTGAAAAGTGCATTTGGCCAATATTTTTTCCCTCATTGAACACTGAAAACTGATTAAATAATCATAGATATTGTAGGACCTTGAACAAAATACTTGGTATCCATTCCTAGGCTGCCACCAAAAATCTGAAGGCAGGATGGTGAAACCTCTTTTTTCCTGCTTTCCACTGCTGCCTCTGCCAACTCCAGAGACCATTTAGCACTGGAGCTATGGCAGGTTTCATCAAGTCAGTGCATGGTGGGCAAGTATTGTTCTCCTTACCCCCCAACAGACCTAAATTCTGACTTCTTAAACTCTGGTCCAGTTGAAGGCTATGAAAAATATTGATGCTATCTTTAGATTTCATCCATCTATTGTCATACTGCAACCACAGTCATACAGCAGCACCAATGGAAATCTCTTGTGAGGTGTCAGGTTTTCTCTTAGTGGCATTGTCTCAAAGAGAGCTGAATATATTTCATTCTTTCTTGCCAGAGACTAGCAGATAGAGCAAGTGCACAGGTTTGCTAAAATTGTAGGCTTCCTGATGAAGCAAGGTGCCGTTGACTGCACACACATCACTCATGGGTGCTGCATGCCAGTTCTGACGTAAACGGAAACTGAAGGGAGTTTCACTCCCTCAACATCCAGCTTGCATATGACCATGCAAAGTGCATCTTGTAGGTCAATCTAATAATTGATTGACAGTCCACATTACCATCTGAATTTTAGCCACCACAGTGTGACTATAGGGTGAAACCGGGGAACTATAGGCCAAGGAGTCTGACATCAGTAGTAGAGACACCATTGGAAAAAATGAGGAACAGAAATTTTCACTTGGAGAGGCAAGGAGTAATCAAGTAAAATAAAACAAAGAACTGTGGATGCTGGAAATCTGAGACAAAAACATAAGTTGCTGAAGAAACTCAGCAGATCTGGCAGCATCTATGCAGAGAAAGCAGGTCAATGTTTTGAGTTCGAAGAAGGGTTACTGGACTCGAAACATTAACAAAGCCTAATCAAGGGTTGTTTACATGGCTTTAATAGGGGAAGATTATGTCCAAACGGTTTGATTGAGTTTTTTGGGGAGGTGACTAGGCATGTAAATGTGTCAATGAAGGTAGTACAGTGGAGTGCAGTCTGCATGGATATCAGTAAGGCTTTTGACAAGATCTCACATAGGACACTGGTTAAGAAGCTAAGGGTCCATGGGATCTGGTATCATTTGGCAAGTTGGATTGGAAATTGGCTTAATGACAGGAAAAAAATGATAGTGGTCAAAATGTGTTTTTGTGACTGGAAACCAATGTCCAGTGGTGTATCACAGGGTTCAGTGCTGGGTCCCTTGCTGTTTTTGGTGTACATTAATGATCCAGACATGAATATTGAAGATTTGATCATTAAGTTTGCAGATGGGAGCATTGAGAAGAATCCTCTTCATTAAGCAATGCATTGCATTCTGTGAAACATCAGGATACCCATTTTTTTTCTTGGAAGAAAATTGTTCTGTATCTTCAACCAACAACCAGAATCCAAATTAACTCTAGTGTGCGTCTTCCTGACTGTGGACCCTTCGATAGCGCACACTGTCCATGCTAATTTGCATGACAAAGCATGAATTCTGTGAGCATGCTCTAGGACAGCAAGCAGCTTTGAGGGGCAGCCGAGTCCAATCTGAGCTGGGTTCCTGTCAATGCATTCAAAGTGTTCCCACTGCAGCCTCTCAATGGCTATTTGGTGGTGTGTCCTGCAATGCAACTATGTACTTCTAGAATGTCCTGCCAGTCTATTAGAGAAGTACCATGATGGCTGTGAGGGGTTGGCGAATGTCAAATGCCAGCATTTGTGGATTAAGGAAGCACACAGCTGGTGCTCATGGATCATGCCCTGAGATGCAGTTTAGTCATGCAAAATGGAAATCCTTTGAAGCAACAGCAAGTTGAATCTACTAGGTATAGTAGGAACTGCAGATGCTGGAGAATCCGAGACAACAAGGTACACAGCTGGATGAACGCAGCAGGCCAAGCAGCATCATAGGAGCAGAAAGGCTGATGTTTTGGGCCGAGACCCTTCA
>NC_063347.1:34282458-34283006 GCF_021869965.1 Rhincodon typus
TCAGCCTTTCTGCTCCTATGATGCTGCTTGGCCTGCTGTGTTCATCCTGAATTAAAATATTGCTGTGTGACAGTCGCTAGTTCCTGAGGGGGGATGAGATTTTCTTGTGTATAAATTTTATATTTCTAATGTCCATTTCATTTTCTTTAATAGAGTCTCGGATCTAAAGACAGAACAGATTCTCTGCTAAACAAGTGAGTATGAAATCTTTTCAAGAAGATTAATGCAGGAATCTTTTCATGGAGAGAAGACAATTTGTTTCTTCATTCTGACCTTTCCCTTGTATTCCTCTCCGTTCTCTGGAGTCATTTACACCGAGAATACTCACTCCCTAACTGGGTCATCCAGGTGAATGTTTGACGATGTTGCAAAAAGAGTTGAAAAGAACTGTCCTTGGATGTTGTTCATATACACTGCCAGAATGTGGCATAATGTCATAACACACTGACATAGGAACAGAAGCAGACCATTTGGCCCATCGAGTCTGCTTCACCATTCAATGAACAAAAATAAATTTGCTGGAAAAGCTCAGCAGATCTGGCAGCATC
>NC_063347.1:34283106-34303340 GCF_021869965.1 Rhincodon typus
TGAAGGGTCTCGGCCCAAAACATCAGCCTTTCTGCTCCTATGATGCTGCTTGGCCTGCTGCGTTCATCCTGAATCTACCAGGTACCTGCTTTTGCTTCTGTGTTGAGGTTGACATCTAGTTTATTTGGTGCATTTAGAAAGATAGGAAGTTAAATATTAATGAGGTGACTCGGGCAATTAACAAGGCATTTCAAGCAACAATTGCCCTCAATTGTTAACTCTTCACTGTCTAGCAAGAAACTTGCCATATGGCTTTGGATTATCCACGTATTTCTGCCAGGTTGAGAAAGTTATCACTTATCTCAGACTCGATTTGCTTGAGCTTTGTTTTAACACCAACAGAACAATAACACTTCCTATCTGGAAGCTCTGTTAGAAACGGCACTTGTCAGCAATAGAAAACAAGATGGTGAACAGAACAGTAGCAAAAGATACTGAACTAAACTCCAATTGATGGTGAAGTTGTTTTAATCTTGTCTAAATTTTTATGCAAAAAGCATCTGTATTTCGCTAACAGTTAAGTTATAAAATGAATATTCATGAAAGCAATTAAAAATTCACAAACTCTACTTACTAATTCTTATTAATTACATTAGTACCTCAACAATGCTAATGAATATGATTTTGAGAAGAATACAAATAACCCCTCCACTAGGAAGAGAAGCAGACATCCAGGATATAAATGGCAACATCGAGCAAAAAGATTGATACTCTCCAGAACAAATACAAGTAAAATGTTTCTGGGGAAATTAGTAGATGATTGGACTTTCATTAGAGAGGGAGGGAATTACACTTCATTGTCTACACCATGCTTTGGGATAAACCGACATTTTAAAGGTGCTACATATAAGTCTTTCTTTTTTCTGTACAGCTCATCAATTATTTGTTTTCTGTACCAGCTGCAACTGCAACATGAAAATGGTTTCCTAATTTCTGTAAGTATCAGTTTGTATGGTTTCAGTCCTTGGCAGGTACATGAATGATAATGTTTACTGTTCATAGCTAAAAACAAGTTGCTCTTTGGAAAATGTACAAAATAGGTACTTCATGTTCAGCTCCCAACAGTAAGAATAATCAACTGTCTCGAGTTTCATAATACATAGACTGGCATGCTGGTACTTGTCCAACATGCAGCACAACAGAATTATGAGACACAATAGTGTACCATTGATTTGCCATTCAGCAAGACTTGTTAATTACAAGTCTGTTGCCATACAAATAATTGTCAGTCAACTCCCTAACGGGGGAGAAACTAGATAGTAAATCATTTCCATGTAACTGTCACAGAGTTTCCAATAGGCTTCAAGAAACTTTGATAGTGGCCTAGAAGAAGATGACCTGTGTACCCGCAGCCAATGTGAATGTTTGGTCTGGAAAACATGAATAATAGGTGGAAATTAAGTTGTAAAGATTTGGATGCATCATTATAAAAAAATGATTCAAGCTTAATCAAAATTTATAAGCAAATACTCACAAAGTAGCTTGTCATCCACATAAATCTTACATTTACTGACACCAGCATAAGTATACACCACAGATAATAAACAATGTAACACTAAACAGTGGCAAAATCCCGATGTTTAGGTGTAATGTGATTATAATAGAAAGCTTAAATGAAAAGTTGTAAGCCTTGGTTCATTAATAGCACTATTGTATTTGATTTAAGCTGGCGCTTCAGTAAGGAACTGCTGAATGTACTGCCTTTCAAATTATGCTGAATTCAAAGTAATATTTGCCTTTTTATGTTCACATAAAAAGATTCTGGTTCTGCAGTTCAGTTCCTTAAAGCTTGGTTTCTTGATGGCGTTTGCATTTTGACATTGGAATGGCATTTGTACCAGCATGGGCATTTCTGCATGAGTCACATCGGATGCCATTTTGCAAGGCCATTAGCACTCAGGTATGGAATGTCCACTGATACAGTTATCCTTTTTAGCATATTTATTGTAGTTCTTTGAAGATGTAACAATCAGTTTGGATAAAGTGGAACAAATAGATGTTATGTATTTGGATTTCCAAAAGGTATTCAATAAGATGCCACATAAAAAAATACTGCACATGATAACTTATGTGTTGGGGCGTAGACTTGATTCCAAGATGGCAGCAGAGCAGGACATTTCAGGCAGAGCTTGTCCACTCTGTCCGATTGTTTCTCTTTGTATTTCTTTTCTTCTTTTGGCCTCTCGGCCCGGAGTGGGTGTGTTTCGGCATCCCATGATGGTGTCTTGGCAGCCCGTGGCAGTCTCTTGGCCTGGCATCTGAGGTGGCTGGCAGTGAGAGCAGGGCCCAGCACATACCCAGTGATCGGAGGCTGTGAGCAGGTCCTGTCTGGGCACATTCCGGGGGCAGCAGGAAGAGATCAGTGATGGCAGCTTCAGTGGCAGCAGCAGAGATGATGGCATCGCGGCTCAGCACAGGAAGAGCGGACAGTGTGGGACGTCACCAGTTTCTTCTGTGGCGGTGTCAAGAACAGCTAGCTAAGGTCTTCCAGAGAGTAAGCTAAGCAGAGGAGATTGGGGCCCAGCATGGCAAAACACTCAAGAAAGACCATTGAACTCTATTTCTTTATTTTTCTAGTTTACATTAAGAAGGTCTTTAATGTTAACTGTTATTTTATTTCTTTATTTTTCTACTTATTCTATAAGGTCTGTAATGCTGAACTTTTTAACTTTGTTTTTCTCTTTTACTACTTTGTACCTAAGTTTCTGTACTTAGGTACCTTTGTACCTAAGATAGTCTCATGTGTGGCAACATTATACACTTTTTGCTGCACTCCTGTACTTCTGTACTTGACTACACATGACAATAAATCTAAATCTAAATCTAAATCTACATTAGTAGGGATAGAGGATTAGCTGACAGGAAACTAAGAGTTGAAACAATGCTCATTTTCAGTTTGGTTATATAATAGAAAGCTACTAGGAACAGTGCTGGCGCTTCAACTATTTATGATCTATATTCATGACCTGGATAATGGGATTGAGTGTATTGTAGCCACATTTGCTAATGACACAATAATAGGTAGGAAGGCTAGTTATGAGGAGGATGTAAAGAGCTTGCAAAGAGATACAGATGGGTTAAATGAGTCGGCAAAATTTGCCAGATGGGTTATAAGGCTAGAAATGTGAAGTTGTCCAGTTTGGCAAGAGGAATAGAAAAACAAAATATTATTTCAATAGAGAAATATTCTAAAATGCTCGAATTTAGAAGGTTCCAGGTGTTCTTATACCTGAAATAAAGAAGTTAGCATACACATGCAGCATGCAATTAGGAAGGCCAATGGAATGTGAACTCCTCTTGCAAGGGAGATAGAAGGAAATCATGTTACAATTGTACAGGGCACTGATGAGACCACGTTGGAATATTTACTACAGAATGTATTTTTGGTCTCCTTACATAAGGAGGGATTTATTTGCTTTGGAAGCAGCTCAAAAAATGTTTACTAAGCTCATTTCCAGAATGAAAAAATTTTCTATGAGGAAATAATGGGCATGTTATGCCTTATTAAATCGGAAGTTAGAAGAATGTGAAATGATCTTATTGAAATACATTCAATTTAGAGGAGGCTCGACATGGTAGATGCTGGAAAGATATTTCCCCTTGTGGGGAAATCAAGAACCAGCGGACACAGTTTGAGAATAAGGGGGCTCCCATTTGACACATAAGCTATGAGTATTTTTTCCCTCAGACAGTTGCTATTGTTTGGAAATCTCTATCATAGAGGCGTGGAAACTTTTGTCAAAAATATTCAAGGCTGATATAAATTGATTGTTGATCTATAAGAGAGCTAATTATTATGGAGGTTAGGCATGAAGTAGAGTTGAGGTCACAATCAGATCAACCATGATCTTATTGATAGTGAATCAAATTCGACGGATTGAATGGACCACTCCTGTTCCAGTTTCTTATTGCATCATTGACCTAAGCCATTTTCATCTGCTCCTTCAATGACCTTCCCTCCATGATAAGGTCAGAACTGGAAATATTTGATTGTACAGTATTCAGTAGCATTTTCAACTCCTTAGATACTGAATCAGTCTATATTCATATTTCCCTGTCCTGATTTTGGCAGAAGCCTGCAGATGTTCGTAAGAAGGTATTTTCGTGATTAACTTCATTTCTGGTGTTTATGTTAGTGCAGTATGGTGACTTTAGTTTTATTCCTTTCTGTAGTTAAAAAATAACTAAGATTCTTGATGTTCAGCTGAAGCCAGTGGTAGGCTTTCTTTATTGTGTGAGGATATTTTGTATTTGAATAAGTGAGTTTTCTGCATTGGTAGTGCTAACTCTTAAGTTATACATTACAACCTACTTACTTTAAGACTTTTGGTGAACAGTTGTTTCAGCTGAGACCTACTTTCATTCTTGGTGGGGGTTCTCTTTTGTCACTAGTTTAAGGTTGCCTCTCTTTCTACTAATCCTTGACAAAATGAACCTGTAAATGTCAGGATTTTACAAAACAAGGCCAAATACAATAATTAGGGCTAGCTACGTTGTACATGAGAATTTCTCTAATAGTATTGAGCCATCTGAACTTTTAACGTTTAATTGTCTGCTGTGGCAAGATTCTGATCATTGTGTGTATTTTATTGCTTTCTGAATCTCTTCTTGTATCTTGGTCTGCCAGAGTAGTCATAAAACAGGGGTTCTGCGGATAGCTTTTGTTCCCTAGGACTCATCCATGGTCAACGAATGAAATCACTGACTGACTAAACAATGCATTTGCCAGCTGCATAATGCAGCTGTACACCACAGCTTTGGAGTTTGATCACGTATCTTCTGCTGATGCTCGGAATATTTGGCACTAAATGCATTGCAGAGTCACACTGATTGTGTCTGCCGTCAATATGGTTCTAAGTTCTGGGTGCATTAATTGCATAGTTCTGTCACAATATCCATGATAAATCATCATTTCCGTGCACAAATCTCCTCAGATGTGTAGGTGCAAATGCTTTCTGCGCATTTCTTTCTGGTAGGATTCTCCCCATCCCATGATATGGTTTGATAATGTTGTGCCAAAATAGAGTTATATCAGTTGCTGCTTATTTTCCTTTCTCTTTTTTAATCTAACAGCTTTAAGAAAAATATTACACTCAAATAAAAGTTGTATGTTAATTAAAGGTCAACCTGTTGGCTTAGATGCAAGAACATTGATTTATTATGCAGTTATGCAGATTCAAAATAGACATTAAGGGATTGTAAACGTGGGCAAATGGGTCATCGGCACGTTTTGCATCTAATTTCTTTAGTCTACAGTTTTCTAAACAGCTTAGGCAGCTGCATTTGTTTGCCAAGTATTACATTTATTTTACATCAAAGGTTCATTATGGTCTCATAATTCATCCAAAACAATTCAAATGCATAACCTGTCGCAGTTTTCTGGCTTTTAAACAGACTTGGACTGTTTGCTTTCAAATTTAATTTAGAATGGGATCACTAGGTGCTCTACGCACAACAGAACTCTTAAAGGCCAATACAATTTATTTTGTTCCAACTTGCCTTTAACAACAGATAATTTTATTCCAGCATTTTGAATGCTTCTATAATATAAAAAGTATTTTTGAAATTTGTAGGAGCAACAATATTTATGTGCTCATAACAATATACGTTTAAAAACAGAATATTATTTGCGCACAAGAAATTTAGAAATAAGTGAATCATGTACTGGATTTCAGAGCAGGAGAAATGGAGAAGATAGGATTTAGGAAAACATTTTATTTCAGTACAAATTTTCAAATGAACACCAGGTCCACAAGGCAGCGATGTGTTCCATAACTATTGACATGTGAACATGTAGGTAATGAAGGCCAAATTTAGGTGTGCCGCTAATAATTTGTTAATGTTCATTTGTGTGCACTCTGTCTCACGCACAGTTGCATTTTTAAAATCACTAACTTTACTTTTGTGAAATGTGTGGCTCTGCTATTGTTTGTTAACGTTGGTAAAGATGATGTAGTACGCTGTATTCTTCAGGCATTACTAGTCACCTCTAGGCCTACAAGGAAAGAAAATGAACAGATACTAGTATCCTGGCTCCAAATTATATCTACAAATAGAGCTTGTACTACAATACACTAAATATACATTACACCATAAGACCGTAAGATATAGGAGCAGAATCAGGTCATTCAGCCCATGAAGTTTGCTCTGCCATTTGAACATGGCTGATATGTTTCTCAAGCCCATTCTCCTGCCTTCTCCCCATTACCCTTGATCCCCCTACTAATCAAGAACCTATCTCTCTCTGTCTTAAATACACTCAAAAATTTGGCCTCCATGGCCTTCTGCATCAATGAGTTCCACAGACTACCCACCCTCTGGCAGAAGATATTCCTCCTCATCTCAATTCTAAAGGGTCGTCCCTTCACTCAGAGACTGTGCCCTCAAGTCCTAGTCTCTCCTACTCGTGGAAACATCTTCTCCACATCCACTTTATCCAGGCCTCTCAGTATTCTGTAAATTTCAATCAGATCCCCACTCATTCTCCTAAACTCTATTGAGTACAGATCCAGAGTCTTCAACCACATCACATGTGACAAGCCCCAAATCCCCAGGATCATTCTTTCAAACCTCTTCTGCACCCTTCCAATGACAGCACATCCTTCCTTACATACAGGGACCAAAACCGCTCACAATATTCCAGTGCAGTCTGACCAGAGCTTTATACAACCTTAGCAGTACATCTCGGCTCTTGTATTCTAGCCTTCTTGAAATGAAATCTAACATTGCATTTGCTTTCCTGTCAACTGAATCTCCATGTTAACCTTAAGAGAATCCTGAACTAGAACTCCTAAGTCCATTTTTTGCTTCAGATTTCTGAAGGCTTTCTCCATTTCTAATTTTCCTACCAAATTACATAATCTCATATTTTCCCACAATGTATTCCATCTGCCAATTTCTGCTCGTTCTTCTAGCCTGTCCAAGTCCTTCTGCAGCCTCCCCACCTCCTCAATACTACCTGTCCCTCCACCTATCTTTGTCTCATCTGCAAACTTAGGAACAATGCCCTCAGTTCGTTTGTTTTTGTAGTTGTGGGAGTCACTGAGAAGGGAAATATAAGAGTAGAATGATATTATCCAAGCTTATCAAAGACAGCTGGTTCAAATGTATTCACCTTTTCCTAGACCTTGTATCTGCCTTCAGGAAAATCAAATGTTTTAACTTCTGATTTCTGCTCTAGTTAACATCTCCATTATGTAACATCTTATTGTGCAGAGAAGTATTCTTCACATATTGTAACAAGAAGGAGCACATAGACATATAATCCCTGTAGAGGTGGATTTTTTTTAAAAACATGTAATCACAGCAAAGCCTAACCTTAATTAACTGACGGACAAGATTTAATAATTAAAGACTCTTATTGTAACAAACAAACTAAAATCATTTCTCAAGAAAAGTCATTTTGAACATGAAACTTTAACTCTGTTTGTCTCTTCATGGATGTGGCCGGACCTGCTGAGTATTTCCAGCACATTCTGTTTCTATTTCAGATTTTCAGCATCTGAAATATTTTCCTTTAACTAAAATCAATAAAGATCAAATATTAATTAATAGGCAACAGATACATCAAATGAAGAAAAAGCTAACTTTCTTTGCAACTAACACAAATAAAAGTTGCCTTATGAAATCTACACTATGCTTTTGGCAAATATATAATTTTTAAGGGACTATTTCAAAGTTATTTCTCCCTCTCCAGCAAAGTTTCATCTGTTCCTGCTATGTTAGGTAAAAGCTTCCAATCTCTTTGATCTACAGTGTCCAAATTTACAACCTACAAGGTGCAACTCAATGAATCCTCACCTCCTTCAGGTTATGACAGTACCAATGATCCATATTTACAGAGGTTGCTATATCTGACCCTTTTAAATAATTTAGTTAGCCTTTCACAGAGAGTTTTACTTCTGCTCCAGTCATATTTTACACAACAGAGAGAAGACTTGCTCCTGAAAGAGTTCCAAATTCCTATTCCTTGTTTTTCAACAGTCACTTCGGACTGTGACCTGCTATGAGAGGTGCTAAAAACTACGATTGAATTACCTCAGTAGATCTCTTTAACTTTCTGTCACTTCTTAACTCTCCTCCCCATGACACCCTGTTGTCATGTAGGTACTTTATTGCACTGAGAAGTGCAATGGGAGATCCAGTTAGACATTTTCACAAATTCTCTTCTACTTTTAATTTAAATGGACACAAGTGTCTTGCCAAGCCCAACGTTTATAACAAACATGACTTATATCTGCCCTTGAGATTCAGTAGCTGACCACATATCAGGCAGCATGGTTGCATTACAATGATTGGTATGTGATGCCTTTAAAAGGTGTGAGCCTGCCAAGTTTCTATGCTGGACATGGACCAGAGCATGGAGTCTTATAGGGATCTGAATGATGTAGGATATGGTGAGATTTGTGGCAGAGTTACATGAGAAGTCTTGCAAGGCCTGTCGTGACATCAGAAGGAACTCATTGTATCTTTTATGTATTTGCCAAATGGTGAGGCAAGACAGCAATATGTTGCCAATTAAGAGGGACTATAGCTTGTTAAATGCCTTATTAATGGCACAACTTTCCCCATTAATTTTCAGCTCCGTATCTTAATAATTGCTCCAGATAAGCTATACATTGAGAATTCTTGATATGGAAGTCAGAGCAGATCTGGCAACTTTGTCTCACTGCTGGCTGTGAGGAGACTTCATTGAGTTCAACACCAAACAGCAGCTCAGGCCATGCTTTAGGAGCACTAGCTGCATGCACACCTTGTCCATAGAATTTGACATTTGACATTTGCCAACCCCTCATGATCATCATGGCACTGTTCTGAAGCACTTGCAGAAATCTTTGGAAGCACAGCATGTTTTGTGGGGTGCACCGGCAAGTGACATTGAAAGGCTGCTGTAAGGACATGTTGTGCGCTGGGGCAGGCCTCCAGCTCACCAATTAGACCAATCTGCATCTCAGTGCTGCTTGCTTGTACTCTTCCATAGCACCTACGTGGATGCTCACAGCCATGCTTTTACTTTTCTTACCATGATGTGCCATGTCTGTTGACACTTCAGTCAGAGTAAATGGCTACTGGTCCTGCTGTATTGAGGTTCTCTTTTGTGCAGGCACACAGACAGGCTGCTTGTCTCACATGTCAGCAGGAATTTCTCTGGGGATGGGGTAACATCTTGCTGTACAGTACAGTGAAACATCAATGGAATACCTACAGCATGTGTCAGCTGCCTCCGTGGCAAACACACTGCGCTATTATTCAACTAAGTGGCCATGTTGGAAAGTGAGTGGGAGCTCATCTTCACTCCAGTCAGTCTCTGGGATTAGTTGTCCACTCAGCCAAGCATGGTCTGGTGGTATGTCTGACTACAGTACAGGAAGTGGACAATGTCCTGTGAGACCATCACAAACAGTGAGGTGAATCAAGTATCTTTAGCCAGGAAGCTGTCAAAGATATTAGTGTACAGGACAAGTCTTGTCTAGGGGCTTAAGTTCAGCTTTGCTGGAACATTGCTGCAGCCAGTGTCAGATAGAACTGTTGGCATGTAAGCATGATTCAGAAACCCAAGCTATTCTGGGATCATGTGTTTGAATCTCACAATAGCAGATATTTGAATTCAGTAAAAATCTGGAATAAACAACCATGTGACCACTGTTGATTGTTGTAAAATTTGGTTCATTAATATCCTTAAGGGAAGGAAATTTGCCATCATTACATGGTTTGACCTATATGTGACTCCAAACTCATGACAATGTGTTTGACTCTTAAGTACCCTCTGGGGAGTTAGAGGTGGGGAATACAGGCTGCCCTAATTATGACACCCTCATCCCAGGAACGTATAAACTAAGAAGTATGGTTGAGGTAAGTGAGTAGGGAGGCACCTGGGTAGGGTGACAGGGCCAAAGGTGGCTAAGTGGGTTCTGAGTTAGTCTGGTCAGATGGAGTTGGCGGATCAGGAGCTAGTCTAGCTGGGTGGGGTGAAATCGGATGATAGGGAAGTGGATCAAGGGGAATTTGGATGATGGGATTTAGTCAGATGGTAAATTGGAGTTGTCACTGGGGTCAAGGAGTGAGTCAAAATGGTCATTTTTATAGTTACTGAGGTATTTAATCCATCCTACATTTCCTGGGTTACTATCCAGATAAGTGATTGGAAGTAATTCAGAGTGGTACCTTTGCCAGTTGTCTGAAGTGTCTGACTCTAACTCAGTCGGTTACTTTTTCAAAACATCCCATGCAGCAGGGGAACTTTCAGTCAGAACTTCCTGGGTAATTCCTGTGGAATCAGTGCACTGGGACTTTCAAATGGTGGGTCGCTACGTGCATCACTTGGCTTCTGCTGGAGGCCAGAATATCTGGGCCAATAATGCAGTGGTAAACCAACAATAACTGTACAGCAGTTTGCCACACAACGCAAATTCTTCAGAAACTGAATGCTTAAGTTACTGTTTGTAGGGTGCGTTAACTCAGCTCTATAAGTTTTGAGTGGTGACATGAAAAAATTATTAACAGCAAACTCAATTTGTAATTGTCGGCCTTTCATAGGGCAGCAGGGAGACCCTTGGCTACCAATCTGACTGTCTCTGAAAGTCAAACAAGTAATGCAGCCTGATAAAAAGCCAAGCATATGTCTTACATCCAGCATTAAAAAAGGAAAAGCTATTGTTGAAATTATGATGATTAATCTACATGCAAACCTTATTGATTTGTGGAAATTCTAGGAGGCTTGCCAGTGTTTGATGTTGAGTGTCTGTATTGGTGTGAATCACTGTTGCAAGAAAGTACCATCACCAAAGGTGAGAATGTTTGTGTTAAACACTTTTTAAAACTTAAAAGCTTCGTAAAATATATGATGGATTGACAAAGTGATTCAAACACTGAAATCATTTATAGAAAAACTTACAGAATGGTGTGAAAGACATGATTTGGCAATAAGAAGATCACAGTCTTTGGTAATGAGAGTGGTACATTTGCCAATCACATTGCTTTTTGACTTGTTGGAGGGCACCAAACCCAGGGAATGACAGATGATGCTTTCAGCCTACATCACAGGGGAAAACTGCAAACAGATGGGGATAATTGTGTAAGGCACCTAGGCTGGCGTAATATGGGTAAGGAGATGCCATGTCATGAATCCCAGTATATGAATGTTCACAAAAGCATTAAGCTTATATAATAACATTGTGACTGAACTAAGGTCAGAGGATTTGGTGGTTCTCTTACTTGTGTGAAAAGGCTGCACAATTAATACAATAAAAAATGGTGTATATGGTGATACTGAGGGTGTTGATCTGAAATGCCTTTAATTTGAAGAATTTATATTACCATTGTGATAGTAAATGTCAATATTTCTTTTTACTGTTTGATCATTAAAAATGCTAAAATCACCTGCATGCTCTTACTACTTTCCCTTGTACTTCAGGATTAATATCAGATCTTCACAGTATAGCTGTAGCCATCTTTAAGCTGGAGTGCCTAGCTGCCATAATGTAGAGACAGAAATAGCTCAGTTGTCAGCATCGCTTATGCTAATTTGCATTCACAGTGTCATCACTTTGGCAGGCACAGGAAGCTGTTCTTATTTGCAATTTTTGTCTTTTGCTTGAAGAGAAATTTATAGTACAACTCACTTCTTTGTGCTTCATCAGGCTAATTAATGGCAAATTGCTCAGTTAATCAGCAGAAAAGAGACAAGAACGGAAGAAAAATTGGGTGTAGTCTTTTGAAAAACCACATTGAAATAATGGAACTGAATGAATTACATTCTTGCGCTCAGTATTTTAAAAATAAAATTATGAAAGCGTATTTTGAATTGAGGTTCCAAAATGTAATAATGCAACAAAACTCAGAAACAACAAAATCATTCATGTGATTGCTATAGCCAGCCTGAAAATAGATTCCTTTCAACACAGCTGAAAACACATTATGGAATGATAGCTGTGTCCATCGGGATCAGTGTTTGCTCTCTACATTGGCAGGACGCTGGCAAGAAAGGACATAACCAAATTGCACTTTGAGTTGTAATAACACATTTTAAAATTCTTGTTTATCTCACACAGATATCGAGTACTTGAACTAAAGTTACAATCAAACTTTCATTTGCTAGGTCATTTTAAATATAAAATAGATGCTCTTTTGTAGGCTTAGTGCTAAAGGTTTATTTTTGTCCAGCGCCTGGAAGTGCTGGGCAATCTTCCATGAATGATGCAGCCCCTTTTGTCAGCGAAAAGCCTGTGGCACCACCTTCTGGATGAGGTTTTCAAACAAATGCAATTAGACACAAAATCAATCCTGCAACAAAACAGCACAGGTGAATGGATCATCTTAGGTTTGATTTAAACTTAGGACAGTAGTCATGTGGGTGGAAACAGGGGTGTTTGAGATTTAACTCCTCAACTACATCGGAAAAGGCTTCCCACCAGGAAGTTCCATCTGCTTGCTGCCAGGATTGGGAGATCAGGAAGCTAAAGGATGAGAGACCACATCTGGGGGAGTGGGGATGCTTACTGCTGTGCTATGGAGACCAAAGATTCCCTTGCGAAACCCAAAGGAGCTCTCCTGATCCTCCTGGCTGCAGAAAGGAAACTATTCAATCAGAGTTGGCTGCTCAGAACCACCATCATGAGCAATGGCCTCTCTCATAATTGAGTGAGTTGAACCAGGGTGCGGGGGTGGGGGGTGGGGTGGAACATTACATCCAATCAGCAAATCCCACTAAGTTGGGGTGGTAGGAGAGTGCTAATGAGGGTGGACTGTGCCATTGTCTTGAGAGTGGGCATTAGCAGCAGGAGCTCCTCCATGAAACAGTGTGCCTGAACAGGAGGATATTCTCTTTGCTGTAAGGCCACTAGGGTTTACCTGAAAGGTTCCCAACTTGGCAGAGGGGACCCACCCCAACCTCTGAGAACATCACAACAACAACAACCACCTAATTGGTCACTTAGATGGCTCGTTAACCAGCCAGTAACTCTTTAACAAACCTATTTTGGTTAGAAATGTGCCACTTCCAACTCTACCAGTATAGCCTTCCAATCAAGTAATTGGGTGGAGGTCTGTCTTTGTAACTAAATGAACCTTTCCGTAGTTTCTGCAGAATCTGATTGAATCATTAGGTTGAGGCATAACATAACTGGACAACTCCAGCTACTTTTACTGGTTTTAACTAGGCAGCTTTCCAGCATGTATTTGATTTCTGTTTTCACCTGGCCTGGTTTCATTGGCCCTAGGCAAAAAAGGAGTAGATTCTCCTACAATGCCATCATGCATGGCTAAAGTTGTAAATTCTGCTTTGGCCTTACAGATTTCTTTAATTTTTTTTTCAGTGGCCTTGCTGGTTGTGCTCATTGTTATGAATCTAGTTATGAAAACATGGTGTGTAATTTCCCTAATATATCAGTGTTCGCTAACTATATAGAAGGATATTCAATTTGGGAATTGTTTTAGCCTCCTTCTGCCTCATTTTGCCTGACTATTTATTCAATCTTTCACGCCCTTACCATCTAACACACCTCTTCTTGCTTATCTTTTCCACTGTTGTGGTGTATTTTTTAAATGAGGGGGACTGGGTCTGCTTTATTTTAATTTTCTAATCAGCTTGTTCAGCGTCTGGGCAGGTTGGACTTGAAATCAGGCCCCCTGGTCTGGGGTAAAGGCACTACCACTGCACAGTAGGAGGGCCCCTCTATGGTGGTAGTTTTCGAATCAACCTGTTCAGAGATGTTATTTACACACCTCTAGAGCAGATGGGATTTGAATGCAGGCCTCTGGGGGTAGGGACACTACCACTGTGCCGCAAGTGGGCACCACGGTAGTGGTATTGCTTCAACATGTGACATAGCTGATTCTTTTTCCAGTGAAATTGGTTCTCAATCAAATAAATTGCTTTACCAAAACTTTTCACTATCTTCCATGGATCACTGAACTGTGCTTTCAGTATTCAACCTCACAAGGCAGTAATATTATGCTCTATACTCCAGCTCAAATGTTTGGATATTGGTAAGCTTGCCAGCACATTTTTTCATTGTCATTTGTGAAGTTCAAGGTGCTTGTGAGCTGCTTTACAGGCTTCCTTGAGTTACTCTCAGATAATAGATATATAATATAACATGGAAGATTCATCCTTCTGTTCTAAAGATCTTTCTTTGATTAGTTTCAGAAATCCCCTTACCACATGATGTAAATTAAGTCAAAAAGATTAACCCAGTAGACTCATTTGATTAACCCCACATGGTAAACAAGAGAAATCCCAGCCATTTGTCTCAATCGTAAGGATATTCATGGCAGTATGTCCTGGTCATTGTTTTGAGATTTCGATATTACTGTTCTGAAGCTCTATGTCTCTGGGGGTGGTATGCTGAAGACTGTAACTCTGTTATACCAGCCAACTTATAAATTCCTGAAAAATTTTGGACATAGATTTGGAATCTTGATCCAATTGGATCTCAAACAGCAATCCATATTGAGTAAAGAACTGGGTTAACTTCTTTACCACTATCTCAGCAGTACTGTTCTCAAGGGAATAGGAACTGAGTAACTGAGTAGCTATATCCAAAATAGTAGGGATATATTTGTGTTCCTGTTTGTTTTTAGTAAATGTCCCCATGTAGTCTACAAACACTATACTAACTGGTTCCTCAAAACTAATCTGGGAATTAGAGGTGACATTTTCATTTTAGGTTGTGCCTTTCCTATAATCTGATACATATGGCACATTTTGCAAAACTGTATCACATCCATCTGAAGACCTGGCCAGCAAAAATGTTAACTTGTATATGCTTTGGTCTTTTGGATTCCCACATGTCCTGTATAAAAATTTCATGGGCTATACATAATATTTTCGGGTGATACTTGGGCTGTATCACTATCTGTTGAACTAGTGTCCAATCTTCACCTGCAAGTTTGTGAAGAGTTTTACACTTCTTCATCAGAATCCAATTTCTCATATACTAACTTTCCAGTATTGTCTTGGCTTTAGCTTCAGCTTGAGTTGATTGGGCTACTTTGCTTAACTTTGGATCAGCCTTTCTGACCCCTGATCGGCAAAGGGTTGCTGAACATTTCCTTTGCATTAACCAAATATCCAAGAAAGTTTCAGATAACCAAATATCTGTCCATGACGCCAATTTGACCTCTGGTGATGGACTTTGTTTAACCATTGATCAGGTCAATAAAAATTAAAGAAAAGTTTCTAGAAGGTGTGTTGCAATTGCTTTGTCTCCTTGACCTTGATTTGGCCTTTCCTTGATTACTAGAGAAGTCACATTTCCCCTCCAGCCAAATCATTTCTTAGCAGCAGGTCAATTCTAGGAAAATGTAGACAACCAATCTACCATCTGAGACATTAGGCCACACTTCAAGTGCACCCTACAAAAGTACAGGTATGTCTTTCCCGCCAATATTTTTTACTGAAACATTCACATTCACTGAGATGTCTGATGTGTCTTTCCCCAGCAAAAACGATTGAGTGGCTCCAGTATTCCTTCATGGAAGTACATGTTTACCTGCTTTAAAAGAGGAATAAGGGGATAATTTTCTCTTGACTGGAAGTCCCTATAACTCTCTGGTATCTTGTTCAGCTTCCATGCACTCACAATTATGACTTGGTCTGTTGTACTGTCAGTTAAGGCTCCTCTCTTTGCTTTAATCCTTTGTACTCCATTTGTGCCTTGCACTTACTCCACAATTTCCAGCTAGAGGTGTCTACCAATGACTTAAAAAATTTCCTTGCTAGCCTGAAGAAAAGATCCTGGAGCATTTCTAATGGCCATTATCATCCATGGCTGCTTGCCCTCTGTTTCTCCTCTAGGGTTTGTGGGGTTGACAGAACAGGATCTGGACATTATAGTCAGCCATCTCAGCTGCCTGGCAGGTTTTTTATTATTATTCATTGGATGTGAACATCACTGGCTAGGTCAGCATTATATTGCCAAACTCTAGTTTCCCAGAGGATAGGTAAACGTCAACCACATTGCTTTAGGTCTGAAGTCACGTGTAGACTAGACCAGGTAAGGACGGCAATTTCCTTCACTAAAGGATATCAGTGAACCAGATGCATTTTTCCGACAACAGACAACAGTTTCATGGTCATTATTTCACTCTTAAAATCTTGGTTTTTATTGCATTAAGCAGCCCGCTTTATTAGCACCACAACCAATAGCATCCACTCCCTCCACCACCAACGCTCAGTAGCAGCAGCATGTAATATCAACAAGATGTACTGCAGAAATTCATCAAAGATCCTCAGTCAGCACCTTCCAAACCCACAACCACTTCCATCTAGAAGGTTAAGGGCAGGAGATACATGTGAACACCATCACTTTCAATTCCCCTCCAAGCCACTCACCGTCCTGACTTGGAAATATATCGCCATTCCTTCACTGTCGTTGATTCAAAATCCTGAAATTCCTTCCCTAATGGCATTGTGGTCAACCCACAACAGGTGAACTGCAGCAGTTCAAGGAGGCAGCTCATCACCATCTTCTCAAGGGCAACTAGGGATGGGCAATAAATGCTGGGCCCAACCAGCGACGTCCACATCCCACAAAATTCGAATTAAAAAAATTAAATTCCACAATCTGTCATGGCAGAACATGAGCATCAGCTGGGTGATTGGATTAATAGCCTAACGATAATCCCACTAGTTCATCACCTCCCCTGCAACCTTTTAGTTCTTTATGTGTTTTCTTACGACTGGTGGGAGTGAATTTTTGAATTTCTTTAGAAGAATTATTTCTCAAAGTATATCCCATAGGTTTTCCACCTTTAATGCCCACAAATAATAGTCAAAAATATTATTTTATTATGTGTCACCCTTTCATTTTCAGCTTTTGAAGCTGGTATCCCTTTCTGACTCCCTTTCTCACATGCCTCGTGTCTTTTCCTTTTTATTCTGCTCCCTTTATAGTTCTCGTTCCAAACTTTTAAACTCCTTTTTTCTCGCACTGAAGTGCTTCTCTTTCAAATTCTAGGCTTCTATTTTATTTCTTCTCCTATTTCTAATTCAAGATGGTTCATCTGCAACTGAATTCTAGTTAATTCAATTGACTCACCAGCTGAATTGCTTTGTCTCTCTTTCAATTTCAAATGCTGTGCTATTACTCTGATTATGTCTGCTTTCCTCACCCCTGCTCTTCATTCTAACTTCAACTTCTCTTCCAATTTTGATAATCATCCTTGGTTACTTAAAAAAAAGGAATAAATCTTCCATCTTCAGAAAAGTCTCAGCCAAAGCCATTTTGGCTTAATAATGCACAGCAAACCTGGCATCTTTCGATTTATCTGTTTTCAATTGTTATTACCCCATCATCAACCACAGATTGGCAGCATTGGGTATCCCAACGCAAGTCCTCACTTTGATGTTATGATTTAGATGAGAAGAGGAGTACTGTCTTTCTACACTACTTCATGAGTTACAACATAAATTTAAATGTTTGCCCATTACTTGGTACGGCCAATTGATTTTTTTCTCTATAATAGATATAAGATAAAAAAGATACATCAACTAGATTTCTTTAATAAACACAGAAATATTGATTTATTATAAAACAAACTTATTCAAAAATGATTCAGGACAGATTAACACAGTTTGCAATGTGAAAATATAAATACATAAATAATACAAAACACAAAAAAAACACGAGGTAAAGGGACAACAATGGATTTCTCTTGGTTGTGATTTTTGTTTGGAATCCCAACAGTGTGGAAACAGGCCCTTTGGCCCAACAAGTCCACACTGACTCTTGGAGCATCCCACCCAGACCCATCTCCCTATAACCCACCTAATCTACACATCCCTCAACACTATGAGCAATTTAGCATGGCCAATCCACCTAACCTGCACATCTTTGGACTGTGGGAGGAAACTTGAGTACCCAGACGAAACCCACACAGGCACGGCGAGAATGTGCAAACTCCACACATACAGTCACCCAAGGGTGGAATTGAACCTGGGTCGCTGGTGCTGTGAGGCAGCAGTGCTAACCACTGAGTCACCGTGCCACCCCTTCCTTTTTTGGAAAAATATTCTTTTGGCCAAATGCTGTTACTTATTGAAGAAAAAGAAGTTTTCGTTGTGGGAGGTTCGGGAGGTTATCAATCTGACCCATTGATAGATTGTTAGATATGCACAATTGTTTCTGGGGTCTTGGCAGACCTAAATTGCTCAGGAAACACAATATTGAGAAGAAGACAATCAAGTTTCACACTGGATTCTGAGCCAGGGTGTTTCAGAAACAGGAGAGAAATGAGCCAGGGTGTCTTTCTTCCACAGGCTTATTCCCTAACTAAAAATCAAATGATCTCTGAGCAAAACACTTTTGAAACAAGACACGTGACAAGAAGAACAAAAGTAGCTATTTCTGAAAAGTGAGCTCAAGGTATAATCAGAAGTCAAGTGAATTTTCAAAGTGCCATTTCAAAAAAAGTTCCAATGTCCTTTCAAAGACCCCTTTAAAACAAATTCTAGGTGTTGTCACAGATTTTGAAATGAATCAATTTTCACACTATCTTTTAAAACCAAAATCCTCAAAAAACATTAAATATGATGGCTTCATTGCCGACCAGCAATGAAAGCAGGAGAGAAAGTTGGTGTGTGATTGGAGGAGCAGTGTGCAGCACAACATGATTCACTCAGACGGTGGTGGGTGAGTCTGCAGGATAGGTTCTGACAGGTTTTCAGGAAGACACCAGCCTGGGTAGAAGGGGAATCTGAGTCAGGCCACAGCTGGGGTTGGGGATGAGGGTAGAGGGGAAGAGTAGGTCAGTGAAGGGAGTGGGAATGGGAGTCAGGCTGCAGTAGTGTGTGGTTGGTTATTGTGCAGTGGAGGGAGGAGATGGGATTTGGGCTGGGTGTTGCGGGGGGGAGTAGTGGGAGTCAGGCCATAGTGTCAGCAGGGATGAGAATTGTGCTGCAAGAGACAAGAGGGTAATGGGAGTCTGGTACAGGGAAGACTCCAGCAATTTTTTCATTCCCAAAAACCTTTGGCATTGAACAATTTTTCATTATTCCAAATAATTAGCCTGGCAGCTGTTCTGATTGACCATTATGTTAGCATGCTCCAATTGTCTAATCAGAGTTTCCAGGGACTCACTCAGTTTGAATCCTGTGCTTTCATGAATACAGCAGGTTAGTCAGTCATACTTAAGGTGCAATTTACCTGCCAGGATAATAGTGTTGGCAGAAACATTTGAAGGACAAAGTCCCTTGGATATCTTCATGGAGTTAGAAGGGGCAGACTAAGAGAAACAGGTTGGGAAAGGCCAAGTAGTGGAGAACGGGAGTGAAGGGTGAGCAAGGGACAGGGGAGACATGGGAGAAATGATTCAGAGGGACATGGAAAAGAGAAGACACGTAGAGAGGGAAAAAGTGTAGTAAGTGGCAGAGCGAGATTATGAGAGATAAAACGGAAAAGTGAGAGAGGGGAGTGAGGGAGTCAGAGTGGGAAAGTGGAAAGAGAGATGCTTAGTTGGAAAGGAGGAGGGAGAGAGAGACAGAGTGGGAAAACTAGAGAGGGGAGTGGGTGAGATGGAGTGGGAGAGAGAGAGAAAAAGTAGGGAGTGTGAGAGTGAGAGAGGCAATGTTCCAAATACCATCATCACCAGAGAAATCCAGAAAACTACCAACCCTTCCCCTTCTCTTTCTCCTCCATAGAAAGTAATCCATGATGTAGGCAACAGGAGGAAATCCCAGGCTTAAAGACAACCATCTTCTCATCCCCATTTTCCTGTGCATTCCACTTAGGTCAGCTTGGAGTGTGCCACAACAGAGACAAACCAAGGTTAGTGTCAGTTAAACCTAACTCCTTAGCTTGACCCAGTCCCCATCCCCTTTCTTAGTGATTAAGACTTGGAGCTTAGTCTTCTTCTCTTTCCAACTCTGCTTCTTAACTGAAAAGACATAAAGAGGTTATCTCTGCTGCCTGCTAGATCTTAATTTCTCATTTTCATTAATTACTCATTTAATTGACTGAATTATTGCTTAGGAATCTTTAAAATGAAACTGATGTCTACTACTCCAGCAAACTTCATTTTTTGAAATTTGTTTATCAGCCCCTGAAGTGGGAGAAATAATAAAATGTGCCCTCCTCATTCAAAAATGTTGGACAAACCTGGGTTAAAAGGATGAAAACTTGCTCTAACTCTGACTAGAGATAGTAGGAACTGAAGATGCTGGAGAATCCGAGACAACAAGGTGCAGGGCTGGATGAACACAGCAGGCCAAGCAGCATCATAGGAGCAGAGAGGCT